>NC_059226.1:40274092-40319092 GCF_020615455.1 Coregonus clupeaformis
GATCTGTAACAGTGTGAGGCCCAGTTCCACCAGTATACAGAGAGAGAGAGACTCACCACGTCTATGATCTGTAACAGTGTGAGGCCCAGTTCCACCAGTATACAGAGAGAGAGAGACTCACCACGTCTATGATCTGTAACAGTGTGAGGCCCAGTTCTACCAGTATAGGAGAGGAGTCGTTGAACACTGGTCTCTCCAGACGGTTATAGTTCATCAACAGATCCTTATACAGCTTCCGCTGGTACTGACCACAAAAACAACCTGATGGACAAAGAGATGGAGAGAGAGATATAGAAGGAGAGAGATAGAGAGAGAGAGAGAGAGAGAGAGAGAGAGAGAGAGAGAGAGAGAGAGAGAGAGAAGGGGGAGGGGAGAGAGAGAGAGAGAGGGAGGGAGAGAGAGATGGAGGGAGAGAGAGATGGAGGGAGAGAGAGAGAGAGAGAGAGATTGAAATTGATCATCTAGAAAACCAACATAGAAACTATCAAGGATAAAAGCAATCACATATAACACATTGTGGACCACACAGCGAGGAGAGAGAGAGAGAGAGAGAGAGAGAGAGAGAGAGAGAGAGAGAGAGAGAGAGAGAGAGAGAGAGAGAGAGAGAGAGAGAGAGAGAGAGAGAGAGAGAGAGAGAGAGAGAGAGAGAGAGAGAGAGAGAGAGAGAGAGAGAGAGAGAGAGAGAGAGAGAGAGAGAGAGAGAGAGAGAGAGAGAGAGAGAGAGAGAGAGAGAGAGAGAGAGAGAGAGAGAGAGAGAGAGAGAGAGAGAGAGAGAGAGAGAGAGAGAGAGAGAGAGAGAGAGAGGTTAGATAGAGAAAGAGGTTAGATAGAGAATAAAGAGTAACAGTTCACAGTATGCTCACACCATGACCATCCGTTTGCATTATATAATGGCATTCTCAATTTATTCACAGCAGCCATGCAAATTCTTAATCTCAACACCAACAGCCAGAGGATATACTGTGGTTAGAGTAGCATTACACCCCATTATAAACTGTTGTAAATGAACACTGGGATATGCAATTATATTTTAAATAGAGGATCGTTGTTCCTCATGTTGTATTCACTGTGGACTCATGAAGTGGTTTACAGACAATATAATGAGGCAGCTGGACAAATACTGTTACGAATTAATATTATAATGAAACTGCAGTGCAGTGATAATAATGATGTCTGTCATAATAATTCTGTCTGTCTGTCTCGCTCACTTTCTCTCTTTGTCTCCCTGTGTCTCTCTGTCTTTCTCTGTGACGATCTCTCAAAATATCTATTTTTCTCTGTCTCTCTCGGTTAAACACTTCAACAACAATAACATATGTGGTCCCACGGGTGAAATCACCATCATCATCATCATCATCATCACCACCATCATAACCACTACCACCACCATCATCATCATTACCATCATCATCACCAACGTAATCATTTTCATCTTTTTTTTTTGACCAACTACAAAGCTATTTTTCTGATTGGGTTGGCCAACTGAATGATGCTGCCTTTTTCTCATCTATTTTTTGCCAGCAAACAGAATAGATTCCTCTATTATCAAGCCACTGGAGTCATATTGACAAGTGAAGTGATGCTCTGATTAGGTTAAAGAGACACATCAATAGATAGTAGAGCTTGATGTCAATGAATCAGTGACTCTGACAAGAATACACACACGCACGTGCATAACATGCACGAAAACACACACACACCCACGGAATATGATCTCCAAGCTCTGACATGGTCAATGAAGGAGTGGAAACAAGGAGAGGAATCCACTTCAGACTATTGAGATGGAGCCCAATGACGACAGACAGAGAGATTTATATTCTGGTCTTTTCAGAAAATCCTCCTTTCAGTTATCAAACTAAAACTGTGGGATTCCTCATGACTGAAAAGGTCCTGGCCCTCATCGCTCAACGTCTCCCAAATGACTTTGTTGTCTACTCACACACACACACACACACACACACACACACACACACACACACACACACACACACACACTCTCTCTCTCTCTCTAGCAATTACCAAGGAGGCTAACGAAGACGAGCACATAATGAATGACTTAATGGCTAATTAGCTAACGAGACCAAAATAAACCAAACAAAGGGCCTTCTGCTGAAGAGGGCTGCATCCCAACTAGCACCCATTTCCCTATGTGTGAGTGTAGGTGTGTGTGACTGTGACTGTGACTGTGTGTGTGTGTGTGTGTGTGTGTGTGTGTGTGTGTGTGTGTGTGTGTGTGTGTGTGTGTGTGTGTGTGTGTGTGTGTGTGTGTGTGTGTGTGTGTGTGTGTGTGTGTGTGTGTGTGTGTGTGTGTGTGTGTGTGTGTGTGTGTGTGTGTGTGTGTGTGTGTGTGTGTGTGTGTGTGCGCGCGCGCGCGCGCGCGGAAAGAGACAGGAAAGAGAGAGGAAAGAGAGAGGAAAGAGACAGGAAAGAGAGAGGAAAGAGACAGGAAAGAGACATGAAAGAGACAGGAAAGAGACAGGAAAGAGAGAGGAAAGAGACAGGAAAGAGACAGGAAAGAGAGAGGCAAGAGACAGGAAAGAGACAGGAAAGAGGCAGGAAAGAGACAGGAAAGAGAGAGGAAAGAGAGAGAAAAGAGACAGGAAAGAGAGAGGAAAGAGACAGGAAAGAGAGAGGAAAGAGAGAGGAAAGAGACAGGAAAGAGACAGGAAAGAGACATGAAAGAGACAGGAAAGAGACAGGAAAGAGAGAGGAAAGAGAGAGGAAAGAGACAGGAAAGAGACAGGAAAGAGGCAGGAAAGAGACAGGAAAGAGGCAGGAAAGAGACAGGAAAGAGACAGGTAAGAGAGAGGAAAGAGACAGGAAAGAGAGAGGAAAGAGAGAAGAAAGAGACAGGAAAGAGAGAGGAAAGAGAGAGGAAAAAGACAGGAAAGAGACAGGAAAGAGAGAGGAAAGAGACAGGAAAGAGACAGGAAAGAGACAGGAAAGAGAGACGAAAGAGACAGGAAAGAGAGAGGAAAGAGACAGGAAAGAGACATGAAAGAGACAGGAAAGAGACTGGAAAGAGAGAGGAAAGAGACAGGAAAGAGACAGGAAAGAGGCAGGAAAGAGACAGGAAAGAGAGAGGAAAGAGAGAGGAAAGAGAGAGGAAAGAGACAGGAAAGAGAGAGGAAAGAGACAGGAAAGAGACAGGAAAGAGACAGGAAAGAGAGAGGAAAGAGACAGGAAAGAGACAGGAAAGAGGCAGGAAAGAGACAGGAAAGAGAGAGGAAAGAGAGAGGAAAGAGACAGGAAAGAGAGAGGAAAGAGAGAAGAAAGAGACAGGAAAGAGAGGAAAGAGAGAGGAAAAAGACAGGAAAGAGACAGGAAAGAGAGAGGAAAGAGACAGGAAAGAGACAGGAAAGAGACAGGAAAGAGAGAGGAAAGAGACAGGAAAGAGAGAGGAAAGAGACAGGAAAGAGACAGGAAAGAGAGACGAAAGAGACAGGAAAGAGAGAGGAAATAGAGAGGAAAGACAGGAAAGAGACAGGAAAGAGGCAGGAAAGAGACAGGAAAGAGAGAGGAAAGACAGGAAAGAGAGAGGAAAGAGAGAGGAAAGAGACAGGAAAGAGGCAGGAAAGAGAGAGGAAAGAGGGGGAGCAACAAAGAGAGAGAACATACGTTGGGTTAGTGAGTCAGTATATCAGAACACCTTTAAAGAACACATGTAGTATCTTTTCAGCTGAGATCCAAGATGGCACATTTGTTATTGTTTTTGATTTTAGGAAATGAGCATCCAGCATTGTGGTAAAACAAATTGTAGTACATACTCTGCTGTTCTATTGTGCACTAAATGATGTCCAAGGGGGAAAAAACAGAGTTGATTGTTTGAAGTAATGTTTGTTGTAATATCACAAACGGACGTGGCAGTTTCCCCGCTATGGATTCCAACTTTAAACATTTGTACCAGAACACAATTATGATCATCTTTATTTCCAAAGAGAAAATTTAAAAAGTGAAAAATAAACATTATATCTTTGATGTCTTCTTCTCCATGGCAACAGGAAACAGGAAATAGACCTGGCCTCTTAGGTTTCTTTTTGAATCCCTCTATTTTTATTCATCTCTTCACAGCTACAGCTACACAAGGAAATGTCAGTGCCCCAAATGGCACTCTATCCCCTATTTAGAGCACTACATTTGACCAGAGCCCATAGGGAGAAGGGTGCCATTTGGAACGCAGGGAGACACTAGTAGGTTGTGCTGTGTTTTGTATGTGAGGGTCAAACTGAGGCTAAAACACACAGGGGCTGCTTCCCAAATGGCACTCTATTCCCTATATAGTGCACTACCTTTGACCAAGGGCAGGCCTATAGTGTGCTGGGTAGGGAATAGGCCGCTATTTGGGAAGCAGGCAGTGTTTCTTCTCAGCACAGCACCATTGGGCCAGACGGGACGAGAGTCTTCTGTTAGAGAGACTTCTGTTAAAAGCTTCTTTGACAGGGCTATTAACAGCTTCAGTAGCGTGTGTGTGTGTGTGTGTGTGTGTGTGTGTGTATGTGTGTGTGTGTGTGTGTGTATGAGTGTATGTGTATCTTCATCATTGGGCTCCCGAGTGGCGTAGTGGTCTAAGGCAATGGGTGGTTTGGAATTCTCATTGTTAGAACCTATCCTGCCAATGGCATACTAGACGAGTGGCGCAGCGGTCTAAGGCACTGCATCTCAGTGCTTGAGGCGTCACTACAGACCCCCTGGTTCGATTACAGGCTGTATCACAACCGGCCGTGATTGGGAGTCCCATAGGGCGGCGCACAATTGGCCCAGCGTCGTCCGGGTTTGGCCGGTGTAGGCCGTCATTGTAAATAAGAATTTGTTCTTAACTGACTTGCCTAGTTAAATAAAGGTAAAATAAATATTGTGTATCTTCATCATTAGCTTGCATGACTTATTTAAGTGTATCAGGGCCTAAAGGCAATGTGCTCTTATTATTAGAATGGGAGTCCATCTATCTACACAGATTCAGTAGTGTGTGTACACAGTGTGTATAATGCTATGTAATAAAACATGTGTATATGATGAAATAGGATGTCAAATTAATAGTATGTAAAAGTGTGTGTGTGTGTGTGTGTGTGTGTGTGTGTCTGTGTGTGTGTGTGTGTGCGTGTGCGCGTGTAGAATACATGTCATATGATTAAGGATTGTTACACCTATCTTTCTGCGAACACAATGACATACTTTTCCCTATAGACCCGTTTGATATGAATGCTTTCATGTAGTTAAAGTCTGTCAATAAGGATTATTAGGACTACACAGACAAGACCTTACAAGGTCTAATCACACATTATGGAAACACAAGCGCACATACAATTCCTGTTATATCATCCAACATCTCAAGGAACAGGATGAAGGGAACATTAACTCACCCAATAAAACTGTCTTGTCTTATGATAGCATCACATGGAAAGACGTCTTATCATTTTATATCATCTTTGTAATGAGCAGTTCTTTAATGATACTTCATCTTAAAAGACGTTCTGATGGTAATGAATTGCATTTATGTACCTCCTTTCATCTAGGCCCAGTGGTGGAAAAGGTACCCAGTTGTCATACTTGAGTAAAAGTAAAGATACCTTAATAGAAAATGACTCTAGTAAAAGTGAAAGTCACCCAGTAAAATACTACTTGAGTAAAAGTCTAAAAGTATTTGGTTTTAAATATACTTAAGTAGCATAAGTAAATGTAATTGCTAAAATATACTATAGTTAAAGTAAAAGTATAAATCATTTCAAATTCCTTATATTAAGCAAACCAGACGGCACCATTTTCTTGTTATTTTTAATTTACGGGTAGCCCGGGTCACACTCCAACACTCAGACATCATTTACAAATGAAGCATGTGTGTTTAGTGAGTCCGCCAGATCAGAGGCAGTAGAGATAACAGGGATGTTCTCTTGATACGTGTGTGAATTGGACAATTTTCTTGTCCTGGGAAAATTTATGGATTAAAAAGTACATTATTTTATTTAGAAATGTAGTGAAGTAAAAGTAAAAGTTGTCAAAAATTTTAAAAGTAAAGTAAAGTAGCGATACCCCCAAAAACTACTTCAGTAGTACTTTAAAGTATTTTTACACCACTGCCTAGGCCCTAGGTCTCAGATCACTGTATATTATGGGATGTAACTCAGCCCAATCTATCCCATTATAGTTGTCAATATTGTAGCGAAGTCAGTCCAGACCAGGGTTTGAACCTGTGACCTTGAGATTGTCAACCCAGCACCTTACTATAGCTGTAACGCCAAGAGATCTGAACCTCTTGGCGAGGTCGCTAGGTGTTGGGTCAAGGTCGCTACTATATTCAGGGAGCAAGTATTGAAAAGTACATGAGATTAATACAGGATTAGTTTGAATACACCCATTTGCTGTCATAAATTCATTTATAAAGATGACTTTGTCTGGATTAAAGTAACATCCTAGACTGTTCTAGTGAACTAGATTGAATCAGATAGGAACAGGAAATCCTGTCTCTTTGTTAATATTAAATCACCTAAATGGGATTTCTGTGAAAGTCTGAAGGCGTCCCAAATGGCACCTAGTCAAAAGTAGTGCACTATTAAGGGAATAGTGTGCCATTTCAGATGCAGATTTTGGATGTTTGCTGTGTACTTCAGAGATGAAAATCCCTGGCTCATAACCAGGTCATAAAGGCATAAAATAGAGGAGGATTATACACTGGTGGGCTCTGTCCCTAATGGTACCCTATTGGCCCATAGGGCTCTGGGTAAAAGTAGTGCACTATGTAGGGAGTAGGATGCTATTTGGGACGCGGCTATATACTGTAACGGAATATAACCAGGGACCTAGTTGAGGATTCCTCCCTCTTTCCCTCCATCTCTCCTCCTCCCCCTTCCCCCCTTACCTTCCATCTCTTCTCCTCCTCTTCCTCCCTCGTTCCCTCCATCTCTTATCCCTCCTCTTACTTCCTCGTTCCCTCCATCTCTTCTCCCTCCTCTTCCTCCCTCGTTCCCTCCATCTCTTCTCCCTCCTCTTCCTCCCTCGTTCCCTCCATCACTTCTCCCTCCTCTTCCTCCCTCGTTCCTTCCATCTCTTCTCCTCCTCTTCCTCCCTCGTTCCTTCCATCTCTTCACCTCCTCTTCCTCCCTCGTTCCTTCCATCTCTTCTCCTCCTCTTCCTCCCTCGTTCCTTCCATCTCTTCTCCTCCTCTTCCTCCCTTGTTCCCTCCATCTCTTCTCCTCCTCTTCCTCCTACTATCACTCCATTGTGACATCATTCCACAATGTTTATGACATAAACCAATCCACCGTCAGAGACCAACCAACGTAGCGAAAGGACTACAGAACAATCACCTTCAACAAATGGCTCCCACCTATCAGTTTCACTGCATTAGGTTCCCTTCATAACTCCACTTTAATGGCTTCCACCTATCAGTTTCACTGCATTAGGTTCCCTTCATAACTCCACTTTAATGGCTTCCACCTATCAGTTTCACTGCATTAGGTTCCCTTCATAACTCCACTTTAATGGCTCCCACCTATCAGTTTCACTGCATTAGGTTCCCTTCATAACTCCACTTTAATGGCTCCCACCTATCAGTTTCACTGCATTAGGTCCCCATCATAACTCCACTTTAATGGCTTCCACCTATCAGTTTCACTGCATTAGGTTCCCTTCATAACTCCACTTTAATGGCTCCCACCTATCAGTTTCACTGCATTAGGTTCCCTTCATAACTCCACTTTAATGGCTCCCACCTATCAGTTTCACTGCATTAGGTCCCCATCATAACTCCATTTTAATGGCATCCACCTATCAGTTTCACTGCATTAGGTTCCCTTCATAACTCCATTTTAATGGCTTCCACCTATCAGTTTCACTGCATAAGGTTCCCTTCATAACTCCACTTTAATGGCTCCCACCTATCAGTTTCACTGCATTAGGTTCCCTTCATAACTCCACTTTAATGGCTCCCACCTATCAGTTTCACTGCATTAGGTCCCCATCATAACTCCACTTTAATGGCTTCCACCTATCAGTTTCACTGCATTAGGTTCCCTTCATAACTCCACTTTAATGGCTCCCACCTATCAGTTTCACTGCATTAGGTCCCCATCATAACTCCACTTTAATGGCTTCCACCTATCAGTTTCACTGCATTAGGTTTCCTTCATAACTCCACTTTAATGGCTCCCACCTATCAGTTTCACTGCATTAGGTCCCCATCATAACTCCACTTTAATGGCTCCCACCTATCAGTTTCACTGCATAAGGTTCCCTTCATAACTCCACTTTAATGGCTTCCACCTATCAGTTTCACTGCATTAGGTTCCCTTCATAACTCCACTTTAATGGCTTCCACCTATCAGTTTCACTGCATTAGGTTCCCTTCATAACTCCACTTTAATGGCTTCCACCTATCAGTTTCACTGCATTAGGTCCCCATCATAACTCCACTTTAATGGCTTCCACCTATCAGTTTCACTGCATTAGGTACCCTTCATAACTCCACTTTAATGGTTCCCACCTATCAGTTTCACTGCATTAGGTCCCCATCATAACTCCACTTTAATGGCTTCCACCTATCAGTTTCACTGCATTAGGTTCCCTTCATAACTCCACTTTAATGGCTTCCACCTATCAGTTTCACTGCATTAGGTTCCCTTCATAACTCCACTTTAATGGCTTCCACCTATCAGTTTCACTGCATTAGGTTCCCTTCATAACTCCACTTTAATGGCTTCCACCTATCAGTTTCACTGCATTAGGTTCCCTTCATAACTCCACTTTAATGGCTTCCACCTATCAGTTTCACTGCATTAGGTCCCCATCATAACTCCACTTTAATGGCTTCCACCTATCAGTTTCACTGCATTAGGTTCCCTTCATAACTCCACTTTAATGGTTCCCACCTATCAGTTTCACTGCATTAGGTCCCCATCATAACTCCACTTTAATGGCTTCCACCTATCAGTTTCACTGCATAAGGTTCCCTTCATAACTCCACTTTAATGGCTTCCACCTATCAGTTTCACTGCATTAGGTTCCCTTCATAACTCCACTTTAATGGCTTCCACCTATCAGTTTCACTGCATTAGGTTCCCTTCATAACTCCACTTTAATGGTTCCCACCTATCAGTTTCACTGCATTAGGTCCCCTTCATAACTCCACTTTAATGGCTTCCACCTATCAGTTTCACTGCATTAGGTTCCCTTCATAACTCCACTTTAATGGCTTCCACCTATCAGTTTCACTGCATTAGGTTCCCTTCATAACTCCACTTTAATGGTTCCCACCTATCAGTTTCACTGCATTAGGTTCCCTTCATAACTCCACTTTAATGGCTCCCACCTATCAGTTTCACTGCATTAGGTTCCCTTCATAACTCCACTTTAATGGCTCCCACCTATCAGTTTCACTGCATTAGGTCCCCATCATAACTCCACTTTAATGGCTCCCACCTATCAGTTTCACTGCATTAGGTTCCCTTCATAACTCCACTTTAATGGCTCCCACCTATCAGTTTCACTGCATTAGGTTCCCTTCATAACGCCACTTTAATGGCTTCCACCTATCAGTTTCACTGCATTAGGTTCCCTTCATAACTCCACTTTAATGGCTTCCACCTATCAGTTTCACTGCATTAGGTTCCCTTCATAACTCCACTTTAATGGCTTCCACCTATCAGTTTCACTGCATTAGGTTCCCTTCATAACTCCACTTTAATGGCTTCCACCTATCAGTTTCACTGCATTAGGTTCCCTTCATAACTCCACTTTAATGGCTCCCACCTATCAGTTTCACTGCATTAGGTTCCCTTCATAACTCCACTTTAATGGCTCCCACCTACCAGTTTCACTGCATTAGGTTCCCTTCATAACTCCACTTTAATGGCTTCCACCTATCAGTTTCACTGCATTAGGTTCCCTTCATAACTCCACTTTAATGGCTTCCACCTATCAGTTTCACTGCATTAGGTTCCCTTCATAACTCCACTTTAATGGCTCCCACCTATCAGTTTCACTGCATTAGGTTCCCTTCATAACTCCACTTCAAAGATCCCCAATGGCCCTACGAGAGAAATGTCTTAGATCAATACCATTCAGTTGTGTTGTATTAAAATAAAACCATTTATTTTATGAGGCACAATGCTATTGTTATGACGAAGCAGCCAGTTTAAGTGCTGTGTGCCTTTGAGTGCACTGCTGCCTTCCAATACAATCCCAAAACACAAATGTTACAACGTCAATGATCATCTGTGATATGTTATTCCCTAGATGTTTCCATTCTGTCAGTCACAGATGATGATAGTTGTTGATGGTAGTGAAATCAGATGAGGAATACATTCTATACACAACCACATTCTAAATGCAATCACCACCTCAATTCTTCTTTTTTACATAAACTATGGTTACATCTAGACAGGCCAACCACTGAACAAAATTATAATCTACAAAATACATGTTCTGTTCATTCACCAGACCTCATGTTTCAGTTTTGGCACAGCGTATAACGTTCTTACACGATGCAATGTATTCCATTATCCATAATCACACTCATTTATCTCCAGAATGTCAACATAAAGATTCCCACTCGCATCTAGGGGAAATCACACTTTGATAATCTCCGTCTAACAAAACAGGGGGTTGTTATGATGTGGTGGGCCGACCACCTTTAATAAAGCACTATGTCATACAAGAGTTGATCAACTACAGACCAGTGATGTGTCCCAAATGCCAGCCTGGCTATTACCGACATAAGGGTGAAGCCATTTGAGACGCAGATATAGACGGGGGGGGGGTTGTTGGGATGTGTCATCCACTTACAGGGCCAGGAGTGTTTCCACACCGCATGACCTGATAAATAGCATGTCACTGGGGCCCAGAGGTTTTCCCAGGTCAGGGCATATAGCCTATTCTCAGATCGGTTGGTGCTATTTGTGCCATCTCCTGTGTATGTCATTGTCACACCAGACAAATTGAGTGTTAAGGAGTAACACTATACTGTAGCACAAACAGATCTGGGAGTCGGGCACAGGAGGTTGGTGACACCTTAATTGGGGAGGACGGGCTCATGGTAACGACTGGAGTGGAATAGTATCAACATACATCAAACACATGGTTTCCAGGTGCCATTCCATTTGCTCCGTTCCGGTCGTTATTATGAGCCGTTCTCCCCCCCAGCAGACTCCTGTGGAGTCAGGATACATATGGGATGTGTAGGGGATTCATTGCTGTGTCAACCTCTTATAATAACATACTGTATGGTTCAGCTGAAACACCATAACATGAGCCATACATATTCAACATCACGGTTTAACTGACCCTTTACATGTCATATCCAGGACACACACTCACACTGGATTACACACACACACACACACACCACAGAACATATGTCTAAAGCCCTGAGGCCATTCACTAAGCTGAGATATTTCCACCTAAATGAAATCCATCATAGATCTCTCAGAGGTCAGAGGTTACGGGTTAAGCCCAAACAGCTTGTCATCACTGACGGGGAATAAACAACAACCAGAGATTCCAGGACAGCCGATAGGCTGCCAGAGAAAGTGCGGCTCCATCCTAGAAAGTATCGCGAGACATCTTTGCAGTGTGTTCCAAGTTCCAAATAAATCTTGTTGTAAAAAAACTCATATCAGAATCAGATATCACCAAGGAGAAGCAGGTGAGATATTGATTTGTGTCTGTTGGCACACAGAACTTTAAGGAGAGCCAAACCAAGCTATGCGTCCCAAATTGCACCCTATTCCCTATATAGTGCTTCTGGTCAAAAGTAGTGCACTATATAGGGAATATGGTTCCATTTGGTATGCACACATTCCAAGCTCAGAACGGGAATCAATAACAAGGGGGTGGGGTCACAAACATTTAAGAAGATCAATAGATATAACTGCTGTATCTTTCAGCCGAAAACGTTTTTTTTTTACAAAATAAAACAAATCTAACAATCCAAACCTTCTTCCTGATTCCATCTAAAATAGATGGTGTCAATCTTTATCCTTTACTTGTGATTGAGGCTGACAAGATTCCTCTAATTGACATGACACAATCTTCACAGCAGATAACAGGAAATATGCACGTTGAATCGTACTTTCAAGATACAAAATCGTTTTGACAAACTTTTGATTTCAGACCCCAGAAAATGTGTAATTGAGGGCCAGTCAGTCATTCAGTCATAACCTTGAGAGACGCCGTTTTACAAACGTCAACATCCATCTCACAGTAGACATGAAGATGATTGGATACCTTAATGGTGATACCTGTGTATGATGGATGGAGGTTGGTTCAAAAAGGCTAAGGTGAGGTACAGCATACTGAAACAGCAGGACACAATCCCTCAAATAATCAACTGTGACTCCCCTGGCTATCACATGTTCATGGAGGGAATCCTCAACTCTCAGACTCCCCTGGCTATCACATGTTCATGGAGGGAATCCTCAACTGTGACTCCCCTGGCTATCACATGTTCATGGAGGGAATCCTCAACTGTGACTCCCCTGGCTATCACATGTTCATGGAGGGAATCCTCAACTGTGACTCCCCTGGCTATCACATGTTCATGGAGGGAATCCTCAACTCTCAGACTCCCCTGGCTATCACATGTTCATGGAGGGAATCCTCAACTGTGACTCCCCTGGCTATCACATGTTCATGGAGGGAATCCTCAACTGTGACTCCCCTGGCTATCACATGTTCATGGAGGGAATCCTCAACTGTGACTCCCCTGGCTATCACATGTTCATGGAGGGAATCCTCAACTGTGACTCCCCTGGCTATCACATATTCATGGAGGGAATCCTCAACTCTCAGACTCCCCTGGCTATCACATGTTCATGGAGGGAATCCTCAACTGTGAGACTCCCCTGGCTATCACATGTTCATGGAGGGAATCCTCAACTGTGAGACTCCCCTGGCTATCACATGTTCATGGAGGGAATCCTAACTCTACAGCCGTAAGGGTGATTGACGATAGACTGCTTTTGGAAGACGTGGTGGTGTCTTTGGCTGTGTGTGTCTTTGGCTGTGTGTGTCTTTGTGTCTGTCTGTGTGTGTGTGTGTGTGTGTGTGTGTGTGTGTGTGTGTGTGTGTGTGTGTGTCTGTGTGTGTGTGTGTGTGTCTGTGTGTCTGTGTGTGTGTGTCTGTCTGTGTGTGTGTGTGAAACAATTCATTTCTTGTCCAAATTTTAATTCGAATTGTAACAGATGTTCCTTATTAGTTCATAATTAATGACTTCTAGCAGACACAGTTATCCAAAGTGACTTACAGTCAGTCATGCAACCATTTTACATATTGGATGGCGCCAGGAATCGAACCCACAACCCTGCCAACTGAGCCACTAATGATCTGTCTTCTCCTGGGGGGCTGGAGCCTCTACCAGTGAACACACCACTATGGTGCATAGGTAGAGATACCATCTGTGTCCCAAATGGCACCCTATTCCCTGTACAGGGCTCTGGTCAAAACTAGTGCACTGTGTAGGGACTAGGATGCAATTTGAGACGCAGGGCATAGTCTCGCTAACCAGCTGTGAGAAATCGAATGAAATGTTATTTGTCACATGCGCCGAACACAACAGGTGTAGACTTTACCGTGAAATGCTTACTTACAAGCCCTTAACCAACGATGCAGAGTTAAAAAGTATGAACATTTGCTCATAACATTTAAAAAAGTAAGACAATAAATACCAATATACGAGGGTATATACAAGGGGTACTGGTACCGAGTCAATGTGCAGGGGTACGAGGTAGTTGAGGTAATTGAGGTAATATGTACATATACAGTTGAAGTCGGAGGTTTACATACACCTTAGCCAAATACATTTAAACTCAGTTGTTCACAATTCCTGACATTTAATCCTAGTAAAAAGTTAGGATCACCACTTTATTTTAAGAATGTGAAATGTCAGGATAATAGTAGAAATAATGATTTATTTCAGCTTTTATTTCTTTCATCACATTCCCAGTGGATCAGACATTTACATACACTCAGTTAGTATTTGGTAGCATTGCCATTAAATTGTTTAACTTAGCCTTCCACAAGCTTCCCACAATAAGTTGGGTGAATTTTGGCCCATTCCTCCTGTCAGAGCTGGTGTAACTGAGTCAGGTTTGTAGGCCTCCTTGCTCACACACGCTTTTTCAGTTCTGCCCACAAATCTTCTATAGGATTGAGGTCAGGGCTTTGTGATGGCCACTCCAATACATTGACTTTGTTGTCCTTAAGCCATTTTGCCACAACTTTGGAAGTATGCTTGGGGTCATTGTCCATTTGGAAGACCCATTTGCGACTAAGCTTTAACTTCCTGACTGATGTTTTGAGATGTTGCTTCAATATATCCACATAATTTTCCTTCCTCATGATGCCATCTATTTTGTGAAGTGCACCAGTCCCTCCTGCAGCAAAGCGCCCCCACAGCATGATGCTGCCACCCCCATGCTTCACGGTTGGGATGGTGTTCTTCGGCTTGCAAGCATCCCCCATTTTTCCTCCAAACCTAACGATGGTCATTATGGCCAAACAGTTCTATTTTTGTTTCATCAGACCAGAGGACAGTTGCAAACCGTAGTCTGGTTTTTTTATGGCGGTTTTGGAGCTGTGACTTCTTCCTTGCTGAGTGGCCTTTCAGGTTATGTCGATATAGGACTCGTTTTCGAGTGGTATGACGGCTGCGTGGTCCCATGGTGTTTATACTTGCATACTATTGTTTGTACAGATGAACGTGGTACCTTCAGACGTTTAGAAATTGCTCCCAAGGATGACCAGGACTTGTGGAGGTAAAAAAAAAAATTCTGAGGTCTTGGCTGATTTCTTTAGATTTTCCCATGATGTCAAGCAAAGAGGCACTGAGTTTGAAGGTAGGCCTTGAAATACATCCACAGGTACACCTCCAATTGACTCAAATTATGTCAATTAGCCTATTAGAAGCTTCTAAAGCCATTACATAATTTTCTGGAATTTTCAAGCTGTTTAAAGGCACAGTCAACTTAATGTATGTAAACTTCTGACCCACTGGAATTGTGATACAGTGAATTATAAGTGAAATAATCTGTCTGTAAACAATTGTTGGAAAAATTACTTGTGTCGTACACAAAGTAGATGTCCTAACCGACTTGCCAAAACTATAGTTTGTTAACAAGGAATTTGTGGAGTGGTTGAAAAACGAGTTCTAATGACTCCAACCTAAGTGTATTTAAACTTCCGACTTCAACTGTAGGTAGGGGTAAAAAGGACTAGGCAAGCAGGACAGATATAAACAGAGTAGCAGCATACGTGGAGTGTGAAAGTGTGCGTGTGTATGGTGTCAATATGCATGTGTGTTTGTGTGTGAGTGTGTGTGTGTGTTGGAGTGTCAGTGTAGTATGTGTGAGTGTGTAGGTAGATGAGCCAGTATAAGAGAGTCAATGCAAAAATGGGTCAATACAAATAGTCCGGGTAGTCATTTGATTAACTGTTCATCAGTATTATGTCTTGGGGGTAGAAGATGTTCAGGTGCCTTTTGTGTCCCAAATGGCACCCTATCCCCTATGTAGTGCACTACTTTTGACCAGGGAGGAAATAGGGTGCCATTTGGGACTCATATGCCTAGGTAGGGAAGGGAGTGTAAAATCAATCAATATAAATCTAATGAACCAAAATTGATCAATTAACAGGCCTACATGAAAAACGAAATGTGGCCTATGTTCTAAACATAAAATGATCTTTAAATGTTTCATCACCCTCTCTCTATCTCGGACCTATTGGCATGGATTCCTCAATCCAGTATTCCCAGATTATCGTGCTCTGGCTGAGATATTGGATATTGCTCCCTCCCGGTATATTGGTTTTAGCGCGTGCCCGTGCCTCCCCGCCCCAGCTCCTTCACACACACACAACAGATGTTATCGGAGTATTAAAGAGGTCGGGGTGCCGGAGAGTACACACACACACACCAACGAGGAAGGATTTGACCGCTCTAAATCGACAGGACGTGATGTGGATAGCGTACATTATCATAATAACACATCTGTGTTTCTCACTTCTACATGGTTCGCAATTCGGGATAAGTCTCTGGATCATGTCAATACCATTGTTTTCCCACCTTTTCTCATTACGTTCCATTCCTTTCCTTCCCTTAAAAGTGCTTCCATACATTTTAATAATCTACAAGTCTCCTAATCATTGCGTTTATGTATTGATTTTAGAGTGCAAACATGGCATTACCAGTTATTGATATAAACATCACGATACCGATGGGTGTTTAATTTTAATCTCTCAAAACACATCTATGCACTTACACTGACAGCTGTTTCTTTCTGCGTGAAATATGCAAAAATATATGCATGCGCCTGCTTACCTTTAAAGCAGAACGCCGTCCACAGGTAAACAGCGATATATACATATCCAAGACACTTCCGATGATGCATCGTACTTGTGGAATTAGAATCCTCCTTCTGCGCGCAGAGATCAAACTTCTGCTCGAGGAGGATGCTGCGACTCTTCTGACAGACGCTGGCGCGCGCAGTCTCTCTCTCTCTCTCTCTCTCTCTCTCTCTCTCTCTCTCTCTCTCTCACGATGTTAGAGAGTGCAGTGAAAGTGGAAATCCATTTTTCGGTTTGTAAACTGTCACAACTTCACTGAAGTCAAACACAGAAGCACAAGTTATTCCCTCTCTGTCGGTGACGTTTCTCCTTCTGTCCAGCTCACTTTGTATTTATTAGTAAGGAACTCCCAACGCGGGGTAAAACATTTGATCCACAGGTCAGGCAATTCGCCTCGTTTCCGATTACGGTGGACTGGAAAGCCTACAAGGACCGTTCTCCAGCCATCTGATGCTGGATGACACAACCAGCTGCGCCAGTGCATGCCAGTGTGCCCCTAGGATCAGACGTTGCACGCATCAACCAGTGACACGTCATCAACTGTGTCATCGGGCTGATGGATATGACATACTTAAAATGACTATCCAGCCGTTTTAAAATATGGGATGTGCCAGGAACGCGCCCATAGTCAACACCACATAGGTCACAACAACAGGGGTGCTTCCGTTTATTGGTTTATCTGGATCACCATTAGCTTTTGCAGAAGCAGCAGCTACTCTTCCTGGGGTCCACACAAAAACACAAAACATGACAAGTAACAAAACACTGATACACTGACAAGGACAGTCACACAACGATATACAAACAATAGAACAACAACAACACATAATGTGTGTGTTAGAGTGTGACTGTGTGTGTTAGTGTGTCTGTGTGATTAGAGTGTGTCTGTGTGTATTAGAGTGTGTCTGTGTGTGTTAGTGTGTCTGTGTGTATTACAGTGTGTCTGTGTGTTAGAGTGTCTGTGTGTTAGAGTGTGTCTGTGTGTTAGAGTGTGTCTGTGTGTTACAGTGTGTCTGTGTGTTACAGTGTGTCTGTGTGTGTTACAGTGTGTCTGTGTGTTACAGTGTGTCTGTGTGTATTAGTGTGTCTGTGTTTTACAGTGTGTCTGTGTGTATTACAGTGTGTCTGTGTGTGTTAGAGTGTGTCTGTGTGTGTTAGAGTGTGTCTGTGTGTGTTAGTGTGTCTGTGTGATTAGAGTGTGTCTGTGTGTATTAGAGTGTGTCTGTGTGTGTTAGTGTGTCTGTGTGATTAGAGTGTGTCTGTGTGTATTAGAGTGTGTCTGTGTGTTACAGTGTGTCTGTGTGTGTTAGTGTGTCTGTGTGTTAGAGTGTGTCTGTGTGTTAGAGTGTGTCTGTGTGTTAGAGTGTGTCTGTGTATTAGAGTGTGTCTGTGTATTAGAGTGTGTCTGTGTGTTACAGTGTGTCTGTGTGTGTTAGAGTGTGTCTGTGTGTTGCAGTGTGTCTGTGTATTAGAGTGTGTCTGTGTGTGTTAGAGTGTGTCTGTGTATTAGAGTGTGTCTGTGTATTAGAGTGTGTCTGTGTGTTAGAGTGTGTCTGTGTGTTACAGTGTGTCTGTGTGTTACAGTGTGTCTGTGTGTTACAGTGTGTCTGTGTATTAAAGTGTGTCTGTGTGTTAGAGTGTGTCTGTGTGTATTAGAGTGTGTCTGTGTGTTAGAGTGTGTCTGTGTATTAGAGTGTGTATGTGTGTTAGAGTGTGTCTGTGTGTATTAGAGTGTGTCTCTGTGTTAGAGTGTGTCTGTGTGTTACAGTGTGTCTGTGTGTTACAGTGTGTCTGTGTATTAGAGTGTGTCTCTGTGTTAGAGTGTGTCTGTGTGTTTTACAGTGTGTGTCTGTGTTAGAGTGTGTCTGTGTGTTACAGTGTGTCTCTGTGTCAGAGTGTGTCTGTGTATTAGAGTGTGTCTGTGTGTGTCTGTGTGTTAGAGTGTGTATGTGTGTTACAGTGTGTATGTGTGTATTAGAGTGTGTCTGTGTGTTAGAGTGTGTCTGTGTGTTAGAGTGTGTCTGTGTGTTAGAGTGTGTCTGTGTGTTACAGTGTGTCTGTGTGTTAGAGTGTGTCTGTGTGTTACAGTGTGTCTGTGTATTACAGTGTGTCTGTGTGTTACAGTGTGTCTGTGTGTTAGAGTGTATCTGTGTGTTACAGTGTGTCTGTGTGTTACAGTGTGTCTGTGTGTTACAGTGTGTATGTGTGTATTAGAGTGTGTATGTGTGTTACAGTGTGTCTGTGTGTTAGAGTGTGTCTGTGTGTTAGAGTGTGTCTGTGTTACAGTGTGTCTGTGTTACAGTGTGTCTGTGTGTTACAGTGTGTCTGTGTGTTAGAGTGTGTCTGTGTGTGTTACAGTGTGTCTGTGTGTTAGAGTGTGTATGTGTGTGTTAGTGTGTCTGTGTTACAGTGTGTCTGTGTGTTAGAGTGTGTCTGTGTGTTACAGTGTGTCTGTGTGATTAGAGTGTGTCTGTGTGTTACAGTGTGTCTGTGTTACAATGTGTCTGTGTGTATTAGAGTGTGTCTGTGTGTTACAGTGTGTCTGTTTGTGTTACAGTGTGTCTGTGTGTTACAGTGTGTCTGTGTGTGTTAGAGTGTGTCTGTGTGATTAGAGTGTGTCTGTGTGTATTACAGTGTGTCTGTGTGTTACAGTGTGTCTGTGTGTGTTACAGTGTGTCTGTGTGTTACAGTGTGTCTCTGTGTTACAGTGTGTCTGTGTGTATTAGAGTGTGTCTGTGTGTTAGAGTGTGTCTGTGTGTTAGAGTGTGTCTGTGTATTAGAGTGTGTCTGTGTGTTAGAGTGTGTCTGTGTGTATTAGAGTGTGTCTCTGTGTTAGAGTGTGTCTGTGTGTTACAGTGTGTCTGTGTGTTACAGTGTGTCTGTGTATTAGAGTGTGTCTCTGTGTTAGAGTGTGTCTGTGTGTGACAGTGTGTCTGTGTGTTACAGTGTGTCTGTGTATTAGAGTGTGTCTCTGTGTCAGAGTGTGTCTGTGTATTAGAGTGTGTCTGTGTGTTACAGTGTGTCTGTGTGTTACAGTGTGTCTGTGTGTTAGAGTGTGTCTGTGTGTATTAGAGTGTGTCTGTGTGATTAGAGTGTGTCTGTGTGATTAGAGTGTGTCTGTGTGTGTTACAGTGTGTCTGTGTGTGTTACAGTGTGTCTGTGTGTTACAGTGTGTCTGTGTGTTACAGTGTGTCTGTGTGTTAGAGTGTGTCTGTGTATTACAGTGTGTCTGTGTGTTACAGTGTGTCTGTGTGTGTTACAGTGTGTCTGTGTGTTACAGTGTGTCTGTGTGTTACAGTGTGTCTGTGTGTTAGAGTGTGTCTTTGTGTTAGAGAGTGTATGTGTGTTACAGTGTGTCTGTGTGTGTTACAGTGTGCCTGTGTGTTACAGTGTGTATGTGTGTGATTAGAGTGTGTCTGTGTGTATTACAGTGTGTCTGTGTGTTACAGTGTGTCTGTGTGTTAGAGTGTGTCTGTGTATTACAGTGTGTCTGTGTGTTACAGTGTGTCTGTGTGTGTTAGAGTGTGTCTGTGTGTTACAGTGTGTCTGTGTGTTAGAGTGTGTCTTTGTGTTAGAGAGTGTATGTGTGTTACAGTGTGTCTGTGTGTGTTACAGTGTGCCTGTGTGTTACAGTGTGTATGTGTGTGATTAGAGTGTGTCTGTGTGTATTACAGTGTGTCTGTGTATTAGAGTGTGTCTGTGTGTTAGAGTGTGTCTGTGTGTTACAGTGTGTCTGTGTGTTACAGTGTGTCTGTGTGTGTTAGAGTGTGTCTGTGTGATTAGAGTGTGTCTGTGTGTATTACAGTGTGTCTGTGTGTATTACAGTGTGTCTGTGTATTAGAGTGTGTCTGTGTGTATTAGAGTGTGTCTGTGTGATTAGAGTGTGTCTGTGTGTTAAAGTGTGTCTGTGTATTACAGTGTGTCTGTGTGATTAGAGTGTGTCTGTGTGTATTACAGTGTGTCTGTGTATTACAGTGTGTCTGTGTGATTAGAGTGTGTCTGTGTGTATTACAGTGTGTCTGTATATTAGAGTGTGTCTGTGTGTATTAGAGTGTGTCTGTGTGTATTACAGTGTGTCTGTGTGTATTATAGTGTGTCTGTGTGTTAGAGTGTGTCTGTGTGTTACAGTGTGTCTGTGTGTATTACAGTGTGTCTGTGTGTATTACAGTGTGTCTGTGTGTTACAGTGTGTCTGTGTGTTAGAGTGTGTCTGTGTGTATTAGAGTTTGTCTGTGTGTATTACAGTGTGTCTGTGTATATTACAGTGTGTCTGTGTGTTAAAGTGTGTCTGTGTGATTAGAGTGTGTCTGCGTGATTAGAGTGTGTCTGTGTGTTACAGTGTGTCTGTGTGTTACAGTGTGTCTGTGTGTTAGAGTGTGTCTGTGTGTATTATAGTTTGTCTGTGTGATTAGAGTGTGTCTGTGTGATTAGAGTGTGTCTGTGTGTTACAGTTTTTCTGTGTGTTAGTGTTTCTGTGTGTTAGAGTGTGTCTGTGTGTATTAGAGTGTGTCTGTGTGTTACAGTGTGTCTGTGTGTATTAGAGTGTGTCTGTGTGTTAGAGTGTTTCTGTGTGTTACAGTGTGTCTGTGTATTACAGTGTGTCTGTGTGATTAGAGTGTGTCTGTGTGTATTAGAGTGTGTCTGTGTGTTACAGTGTGTCTGTGTGATTAGAGTGTGTCCGTGTGTTACAGTGTGTCTGTGTATTACAGTGTGTCTGTGTGATTAGAGTGTGTCTGGGTGTATTACAGTGTGTCTGTGTATTAGAGTGTGTCTGTGTGTATTAGAGTGTGTCTGTGTGTATTACAGTTTGTCTGTGTGTATTACAGTGTGTCTCTGTGTTAGAGTGTGTCTGTGTGTTACAGTGTGTCTGTGTGTATTACAGTGTGTCTGTGTGTTACAGTGTGTCTGTGTGTTAGAGTGTGTCTGTGTGTATTAGAGTGTGTCTGTGTGTATTACAGTGTGTCTGTGTGTATTACAGTGTGTCTGTGTGTTAAAGTGTGTCTGTGTGATTAGAGTGTGTCTGCGTGATTAGAGTGTGTCTGTGTGTTACAGTGTGTCTGTGTGTTACAGTGTGTCTGTGTGATTAGAGTGTGTCTGCGTGATTAGAGTGTGTCTGTGTGTTACAGTGTGTCTGTGTGTTACAGTGTGTCTGTGTGTTAGAGTGTGTCTGTGTGTATTAGAGTGTGTCTGTGTGATTAGAGTGTGTCTGTGTGTATTAGAGTGTGTCTGTGTGTATTACAGTGTGTCTGTGTATTAGAATGTGTCTGTGTGTTAGAGTGTGTCTGTGTGTTACAGTGTGTCTGTGTATTACAGTGTGTCTGTGTGATTAGAGTGTGTCTGTGTGTATTAGAGTGTGTCTGTGTGTTACAGTGTGTCTGTGTGATTAGAGTGTGTCTGTGTGTTACAGTGTGTCTGTGTATTACAGTGTGTCTGTGTGATTAGAGTGTGTCTGTGTGTATTAGAGTGTGTCTGTGTGTATTACAGTGTGTCTGTGTGTATTACAGTGTGTCTCTGTGTTAGAGTGTGTCTGTGTGTTACAGTGTGTCTGTGTGTATTACAGTGTGTCTGTGTGTTACAGTGTGTCTGTGTGTTAGAGTGTGTCTGTGTGATTAGAGTGTGTCTGTGTGTATTACAGTGTGTCTGTGTGTATTACAGTGTGTCTGTGTGTTAAAGTGTGTCTGTGTGACTAGAGTGTGTCTGCGTGATTAGAGTGTGTCTGTGTGTTACAGTGTGTCTGTGTGTTACAGTGTGTCTGTGTGATTAGAGTGTGTCTGCGTGATTAGAGTGTGTCTGTGTGTTACAGTGTGTCTGTGTGTTACAGTGTGTCTGTGTGTTAGAGTGTGTCTGTGTGTATTAGAGTGTGTCTGTGTGATTAGAGTGTGTCTGTGTGATTAGAGTGTGTCTGTGTGTTACAGTGTGTCTGTGTGTTACAGTGTGTCTGTGTGTTAGAGTGTGTCTGTGTGTTAGAGTGTGTCTGTGTGTTACAGTGTGTCTGTGTGATTAGAGTGTGTCTGTGTGTTACAGTGTGTCTGTGTGTTACAGCGTGTCTGTGTGTTAGAGTGTGTCTGTGTGTTAGAGTGTGTCTGTGTGTTAGAGTGTGTCTGTGTGTTACAGTGCGTCTGTGTGTTACAATGTGTCTGTGTGTTACAGTGTGTCTGTGTGTTAGAGTGTGTCTGTGTGTATTAGAGTGTGTCTGTGTGTTACAGTGTGTCTGTGTGTTAGAGTGTGTCTGTGTGTTACAGTGTGTCTGTGTGTTACAGTGCGTCTGTGTGTTACAGTGTGTCTGTGTGTTACAGTGTGTCTGTGTGTATTACAGTGTGTCTGTGTGTTACAGTGTGTCTGTGTGTGTTACAGTGTGTCTGTGTGTTACAGTGTGTCTCTGTGTTACAGTGTGTCTGTGTGTATTAGAGTGTGTCTGTGTGTTAGAGTGTGTCTGTGTGTTAGAGTGTGTCTGTGTATTAGAGTGTGTCTGTGTGTTAGAGTGTGTCTGTGTGTATTAGAGTGTGTCTCTGTGTTAGAGTGTGTCTGTGTGTTACAGTGTGTCTGTGTGTTACAGTGTGTCTGTGTATTAGAGTGTGTCTCTGTGTTAGAGTGTGTCTGTGTGTGACAGTGTGTCTGTGTGTTACAGTGTGTCTGTGTATTAGAGTGTGTCTCTGTGTCAGAGTGTGTCTGTGTATTAGAGTGTGTCTGTGTGTTACAGTGTGTATGTGTGTTACAGTGTGTCTGTGTGTTAGAGTGTGTCTGTGTGTATTAGAGTGTGTCTGTGTGATTAGAGTGTGTCTGTGTGATTAGAGTGTGTCTGTGTGTGTTACAGTGTGTCTGTGTGTGTTACAGTGTGTCTGTGTGTTACAGTGTGTCTGTGTGTTACAGTGTGTCTGTGTGTTAGAGTGTGTCTGTGTATTACAGTGTGTCTGTGTGTTACAGTGTGTCTGTGTGTGTTACAGTGTGTCTTTGTGTTACAGTGTGTCTGTGTGTTACAGTGTGTCTGTGTGTTAGAGTGTGTCTTTGTGTTAGAGAGTGTATGTGTGTTACAGTGTGTCTGTGTGTGTTACAGTGTGCCTGTGTGTTACAGTGTGTATGTGTGTGATTAGAGTGTGTCTGTGTGTATTACAGTGTGTCTGTGTGTTACAGTGTGTCTGTGTGTTAGAGTGTGTCTGTGTATTACAGTGTGTCTGTGTGTTACAGTGTGTCTGTGTGTGTTAGAGTGTGTCTGTGTGTTACAGTGTGTCTGTGTGTTAGAGTGTGTCTTTGTGTTAGAGAGTGTATGTGTGTTACAGTGTGTCTGTGTGTGTTACAGTGTGCCTGTGTGTTACAGTGTGTATGTGTGTGATTAGAGTGTGTCTGTGTGTATTACAGTGTGTCTGTGTATTAGAGTGTGTCTGTGTGTTAGAGTGTGTCTGTGTGTTACAGTGTGTCTGTGTGTTACAGTGTGTCTGTGTGTGTTAGAGTGTGTCTGTGTGATTAGAGTGTGTCTGTGTGTATTACAGTGTGTCTGTGTGTATTACAGTGTGTCTGTGTATTAGAGTGTGTCTGTGTGTATTAGAGTGTGTCTGTGTGATTAGAGTGTGTCTGTGTGTTAAAGTGTGTCTGTGTATTACAGTGTGTCTGTGTGATTAGAGTGTGTCTGTGTGTATTACAGTGTGTCTGTGTATTACAGTGTGTCTGTGTGATTAGAGTGTGTCTGTGTGTATTACAGTGTGTCTGTATATTAGAGTGTGTCTGTGTGTATTAGAGTGTGTCTGTGTGTATTACAGTGTGTCTGTGTGTATTATAGTGTGTCTGTGTGTTAGAGTGTGTCTGTGTGTTACAGTGTGTCTGTGTGTATTACAGTGTGTCTGTGTGTATTACAGTGTGTCTGTGTGTTACAGTGTGTCTGTGTGTTAGAGTGTGTCTGTGTGTATTAGAGTTTGTCTGTGTGTATTACAGTGTGTCTGTGTATATTACAGTGTGTCTGTGTGTTAAAGTGTGTCTGTGTGATTAGAGTGTGTCTGCGTGATTAGAGTGTGTCTGTGTGTTACAGTGTGTCTGTGTGTTACAGTGTGTCTGTGTGTTAGAGTGTGTCTGTGTGTATTATAGTTTGTCTGTGTGATTAGAGTGTGTCTGTGTGATTAGAGTGTGTCTGTGTGTTACAGTTTTTCTGTGTGTTAGTGTTTCTGTGTGTTAGAGTGTGTCTGTGTGTATTAGAGTGTGTCTGTGTGTTACAGTGTGTCTGTGTGTATTAGAGTGTGTCTGTGTGTTAGAGTGTTTCTGTGTGTTACAGTGTGTCTGTGTATTACAGTGTGTCTGTGTGATTAGAGTGTGTCTGTGTGTATTAGAGTGTGTCTGTGTGTTACAGTGTGTCTGTGTGATTAGAGTGTGTCTGTGTGTTACAGTGTGTCTGTGTATTACAGTGTGTCTGTGTGATTAGAGTGTGTCTGGGTGTATTACAGTGTGTCTGTGTATTAGAGTGTGTCTGTGTGTATTAGAGTGTGTCTGTGTGTATTACAGTGTGTCTGTGTGTATTACAGTGTGTCTCTGTGTTAGAGTGTGTCTGTGTGTTACAGTGTGTCTGTGTGTATTACAGTGTGTCTGTGTGTTACAGTGTGTCTGTGTGTTAGAGTGTGTCTGTGTGTATTAGAGTGTGTCTGTGTGTATTACAGTGTGTCTGTGTGTATTACAGTGTGTCTGTGTGTTAAAGTGTGTCTGTGTGATTAGAGTGTGTCTGCGTGATTAGAGTGTGTCTGTGTGTTACAGTGTGTCTGTGTGTTACAGTGTGTCTGTGTGATTAGAGTGTGTCTGCGTGATTAGAGTGTGTCTGTGTGTTACAGTGTGTCTGTGTGTTACAGTGTGTCTGTGTGTTAGAGTGTGTCTGTGTGTATTAGAGTGTGTCTGTGTGATTAGAGTGTGTCTGTGTGTATTAGAGTGTGTCTGTGTGTATTAGAGTGTGTCTGTGTATTAGAATGTGTCTGTGTGTTAGAGTGTGTCTGTGTGTTACAGTGTGTCTGTGTATTACAGTGTGTCTGTGTGATTAGAGTGTGTCTGTGTGTATTAGAGTGTGTCTGTGTGTTACAGTGTGTCTGTGTGATTAGAGTGTGTCTGTGTGTTACAGTGTGTCTGTGTATTACAGTGTGTCTGTGTGATTAGAGTGTGTCTGTGTGTATTAGAGTGTGTCTGTGTGTATTACAGTGTGTCTGTGTGTATTACAGTGTGTCTCTGTGTTAGAGTGTGTCTGTGTGTTACAGTGTGTCTGTGTGTATTACAGTGTGTCTGTGTGTTACAGTGTGTCTGTGTGTTAGAGTGTGTCTGTGTGATTAGAGTGTGTCTGTGTGTATTACAGTGTGTCTGTGTGTATTACAGTGTGTCTGTGTGTTAAAGTGTGTCTGTGTGATTAGAGTGTGTCTGCGTGATTAGAGTGTGTCTGTGTGTTACAGTGTGTCTGTGTGTTAAAGTGTGTCTGTGTGATTAGAGTGTGTCTGCGTGATTAGAGTGTGTCTGTGTGTTACAGTGTGTCTGTGTGTTACAGTGTGTCTGTGTGTTAGAGTGTGTCTGTGTGTATTAGAGTGTGTCTGTGTGATTAGAGTGTGTCTGTGTGATTAGAGTGTGTCTGTGTGTTACAGTGTGTCTGTGTGTTACAGTGTGTCTGTGTGTTAGAGTGTGTCTGTGTGTTAGAGTGTGTCTGTGTGTTACAGTGTGTCTGTGTGATTAGAGTGTGTCTGTGTGTTACAGTGTGTCTGTGTGTTACAGCGTGTCTGTGTGTTAGAGTGTGTCTGTGTGTTAGAGTGTGTCTGTGTGTTAGAGTGTGTCTGTGTGTTACAGTGCGTCTGTGTGTTACAGTGTGTCTGTGTGTTACAGTGTGTCTGTGTGTTAGAGTGTGTCTGTGTGTATTAGAGTGTGTCTGTGTGTTACAGTGTGTCTGTGTGTTAGAGTGTGTCTGTGTGTTACAGTGTGTCTGTGTGTTACAGTGCGTCTGTGTGTTACAGTGTGTCTGTGTGTTACAGTGTGTCTGTGTGTTACAGTGTGTCTGTGTGTTACAGTGTGTCTGTGTGATTAGAGTGTGTCTGCGTGATTAGAGTGTGTCTGTGTGTTACAGTGTGTCTGTGTGTTACAGTGTGTCTGTGTGATTAGAGTGTGTCTGCGTGATTAGAGTGTGTCTGTGTGTTACAGTGTGTCTGTGTGTTACAGTGTGTCTGTGTGTTAGAGTGTGTCTGTGTGTATTAGAGTGTGTCTGTGTGATTAGAGTGTGTCTGTGTGTATTAGAGTGTGTCTGTGTGTATTACAGTGTGTCTGTGTATTAGAATGTGTCTGTGTGTTAGAGTGTGTCTGTGTGTTACAGTGTGTCTGTGTATTACAGTGTGTCTGTGTGATTAGAGTGTGTCTGTGTGTATTAGAGTGTGTTAGTGTGTTACAGTGTGTCTGTGTGATTAGAGTGTGTCTGTGTGATACAGTGTGTCTGTGTATTACAGTGTGTCTGTGTGATTAGAGTGTGTCTGTGTGTATTAGAGTGTGTCTGTGTGTATTACAGTGTGTCTGTGTGTATTACAGTGTGTCTCTGTGTTAGAGTGTGTCTGTGTGTTACAGTGTGTCTGTGTGTATTACAGTGTGTCTGTGTGTTACAGTGTGTCTGTGTGTTAGAGTGTGTCTGTGTGATTAGAGTGTGTCTGTGTGTATTACAGTGTGTCTGTGTGTATTACAGTGTGTCTGTGTGTTAAAGTGTGTCTGTGTGATTAGAGTGTGTCTGCGTGATTAGAGTGTGTCTGTGTGTTACAGTGTGTCTGTGTGTTACAGTGTGTCTGTGTGATTAGAGTGTGTCTGCGTGATTAGAGTGTGTCTGTGTGTTACAGTATGTCTGTGTGTTACAGTGTGTCTGTGTGTTAGAGTGTGTCTGTGTGTATTAGAGTGTGTCTGTGTGATTAGAGTGTGTCTGTGTGATTAGAGTGTGTCTGTGTGTTACAGTGTGTCTGTGTGTTACAGTGTGTCTGTGTGTTAGAGTGTGTCTGTGTGTTAGAGTGTGTCTGTGTGTTACAGTGTGTCTGTGTGATTAGAGTGTGTCTGTGTGTTACAGTGTGTCTGTGTGTTACAGCGTGTCTGTGTGTTAGAGTGTGTCTGTGTGTTAGAGTGTGTCTGTGTGTTAGAGTGTGTCTGTGTGTTACAGTGCGTCTGTGTGTTACAGTGTGTCTGTGTGTTACAGTGTGTCTGTGTGTTAGAGTGTGTCTGTGTGTATTAGAGTGTGTCTGTGTGTTACAGTGTGTCTGTGTGTTAGAGTGTGTCTGTGTGTTACAGTGTGTCTGTGTGTTACAGTGCGTCTGTGTGTTACAGTGTGTCTGTGTGTTACAGTGTGTCTGTGTGTTACAGTGTGTCTGTGTGTTACAGTGTGTCTGTGTGTATTACAGTGTGTCTGTGTGTTACAGTGTGTCTGTGTGTTACAGTGCGTCTGTGTGTTACAGTGTGTCTGTGTGTTACAGTGTGTCTGTGTGTTACAGTGTGTCTGTGTGTTACATTGTGTCTGTGTGTTACAGTGTGTCTGTGTGTTACAGTGTGTCTGTATGTTACAGTGTGTCTGTGTGTGTTACAGTGTGTCTGTGTGTTACAGTGTGTCTGTGTGTTACAGTGTGTCTGTGTGTTACAGTGTGTCTGTGTGTTACAGTGCGTCTGTGTGTTACAGTGCGTCTGTGTGTTACAGTGCGTCTGTGTGTTACAGTGTGTCTGTGTGTTACAGTGTGTCTGTGTGTATTACAGTGTGTCTGTGTGTTACAGTGTGTCTGTGTATTACAGTGTGTCTGTGTGTTACAGTGTGTCTGTGTGTTACAGTGTGTCTGTGTGTTACATTGTGTCTGTGTGTTACAGTGTGTCTGTGTGTTACAGTGTGTCTGTATGTTACAGTGTGTCTGTGTGTGTTACAGTGTGTCTGTGTGTTACAGTGTGTCTGTGTGTTACAGTGTGTCTGTGTGTTACAGTGTGTCTGTGTGTTACAGTGCGTCTGTGTGTTACAGTGCGTCTGTGTGTTACAGTGCGTCTGTGTGTTACAGTGTGTCTGTGTGTTACAGTGTGTCTGTGTGTATTACAGTGTGTCTGTGTGTTACAGTGTGTCTGTGTATTACAGTGTGTCTGTGTGTTACAGTGTGTCTGTGTGTTACAGTGTGTCTGTGTGTTACAGTGTGTCTGTGTGTGTTACAGTTTGTCTGTGTGTTACAGTGTGTCTGTGTGTTACAGTGTGTCTGTGTGTTACAGTGTGTCTGTGTTTATTAGAGTGTGTCTGTGTGTTACAGTGTGTCTGTGTGTTACAGAGTGTCTGTGTGTTACAGTGTGTCTGTGTGTGTTACAGTGTGTCTGTGTTTATTAGAGTGTGTCTGTGTGTTACAGTGTGTCTGTGTGTTACAGTGTGTCTGTGTGTTACAGTGTGTCTGTGTGTTACAGTGTGTCTGTGTGGGTTAGTGTGTCCCCTCACAGTCCCAGACAGCCCACCGCTTCCGTTGCTGCACACCGTTCTGTCGTACTGAACGCAACCCTGATGTGTAGGTCTTATATAATATGACATCATTTGGTGACACAATAAAATAATCTCAATTTGTAATATTGTAATTATTTTGCATTTGATTATGTCAGCAGTGCGTTATTGTATGAGAGAGGTAAACACCATCAATGACCAGATTGCACAATTATCCCCATAGCAACAGGAAGTAGGGGTGCTGAGGGTGCTGCAGCACCCCCTGAGAACTACACTGTAACACTGGGCCTTTACTAGTCCTGTATTAACAGACTGATATAGCAGTCTGTAACACTGGTCCTTTACTAGTCCTGCATTAACAGACTGATATAGCAGTCTGTAACACTGGTCCTTTACTAGTCCTGTATTAACAGACTGATATAGCAGTCTGTAACACTGGGCCTTTACTAGTCCTGTATTAACAGACTGATATAGCAGTCTGTAACACTGGGCCTTTACTAGTCCTGTATTAACAGACTGATATAGCAGTCTGTAACACTGGTCCTTTACTAGTCCTGCATTAACAGACTGATATAGCAGTCTGTAACACTGGTCCTTTACTAGTCCTGTATTAACAGACTGATATAGCAGTCTGTAACACTGGGCCTTTACTAGTCCTGTATTAACAGACTGATATAGCAGTCTGTAACACTGGTCCTTTACTAGTCCTGCATTAACAGACTGATATAGCAGTCAGTAACACTGGTCCTTTACTAGTCCTGTATTAACAGACCGATATAGCAGTCTGTAACACTGGGCCTTTACTAGTCCTGTATTCACAGACTGATATAGCAGTGAGTCACACTGGGCCTTTACTAGTCCTGTATTAACAGACTGATATAGCAGTCTGTAACACTGGGCCTTTACTAGTCCTGTATTAACAGACTGATATAGCAGTCTGTAACACTGGGCCTTTACTAGTCCTGCATTAACAGACTGATATAGCAGTCTGTAACACTGGGCCTTTACTAGTCCTGTATTAACAGACTGATATAGCAGTCTGTAGCACTGGTCCTTAACTAGTCCTGTATTAACAGACTGATATAGCAGTCTGTAGCACTGGTCCTTTACTAGTCCTGTATTAACAGACTGATATAGCAGTCTGTAGCACTGGTCCTTTACTAGTCCTGTATTAACAGACTGATATAGCAGTCTGTAACACTGGGCCTTTACTAGTCCTGTATTAACAGACTGATATAGCAGTCTGTAACACTGGTCCTTTACTAGTCCTGTATTAACAGACTGATATAGCAGTCTGTAACACTGGGCCTTTACTAGTCCTGTATTAACAGACTGATATAGCAGTCTGTAACACTGGTCCTTTACTAGTCCTGTATTAACAGACTGATATAGCAGTCTGTAGCACTGGTCCTTTACTAGTCCTGTATTAACAGACTGATATAGCAGTCTGTAACACTGGGCCTTTACTAGTCCTGTATTAACAGACTGACATAGCAGTCTGTAACACTGGTCCTTTACTAGTCCTGTATTAACAGACTGATATAGCAGTCTGTAACACTGGTCCTTTACTAGTCCTGTATTAACAGACTGATATAGCAGTCTGTAACACTGGGCCTTTACTAGTCCTGTATTAACAGACTGATATAGCAGTCTGTAACACTGGGCCTTTACTAGTCCTGTATTAACAGACTGATATAGCAGTCTGTAACACTGGGCCTTTACTAGTCCTGTATTAACAGACTGATATAGCAGTCTGTAACACTGGTCCTTTACTAGTCCTGTATTAACAGACTGATATAGCAGTCTGTAACACTGGTCCTTTACTAGTCCTGTATTAACAGACTGATATAGCAGTCTGTAGCACTGGGCCTTTACTAGTCCTGTATTAACAGACTGATATAGCAGTCTGTAACACTGGGCCTTTACTAGTCCTGCATTAACAGACTGATATAGCAGTCTGTAACACTGGTCCTTTACTAGTCCTGTATTAACAGACTGATATAGCAGTCTGTAACACTGGGCCTTTACTAGTCCTGCATTAACAGACCGATATAGCAGTCTGTAGCACTGGGCCTTTACTAGTCCTGTATTAACAGACCGATATAGCAGTCTGTAGCACTGGTCCTTTACTAGTCCTGTATTAACAGACCGATATAGCAGTCTGTAACACTGGGCCTTTACTAGTCCTGTATTAACAGACCGATATAGCAGTCTGTAACACTGGTCCTTTACTAGTCCTGTATTAACAGACTGATATAGCAGTCTGTAACACTGGGCCTTTACTAGTCCTGTATTAACAGACTGATATAGCAGTCTGTAACACTGGTCCTTTACTAGTCCTGTATTAACAGACTGATATAGCAGTCTGTAACACTGGTCCTTTACTAGTCCTGTATTAACAGACTGATATAGCAGTCTGTAGCACTGGTCCTTTACTAGTCCTGTATTAACAGACTGATATAGCAGTCTGTAACACTGGGACTTTACTAGTCCTGTATTAACAGACTGATATAGCAGTCTGTAGCACTGGGCCTTTACTAGTCCTGTATTAACAGACTGATATAGCAGTCTGTAACACTGGTCCTTTACTAGTCCTGTATTAACAGACTGATATAGCAGTCTGTAGCACTGGGCCTTTACTAGTCCTGTATTAACAGACTGATATAGCAGTCTGTAACACTGGGCCTTTACTAGTCCTGTATTAACAGACTGATATAGCAGTCTGTAACACTGGTCCTTTACTAGTCCTGTATTAACAGACTGATATAGCAGTCTGTAACACTGGGCCTTTACTAGTCCTGCATTAACAGACCGATATAGCAGTCTGTAACACTGGTCCTTTACTAGTCCTGTATTAACAGACCTATATAGCAGTCTGTAGCACTGGTCCTTTACTAGTCCTGTATTAACAGACTGATATAGCAGTCTGTAACACTGGGCCTTTACTAGTCCTGTATTAACAGACTGATATAGCAGTCTGTAACACTGGGCCTTTACTAGTCCTGTATTAACAGACTGATATAGCAGTCTGTAACACTGGGCCTTTACTAGTCCTGTATTAACAGACTGATATAGCAGTCTGTAACACTGGGCCTTTACTAGTCCTGTATTAACAGACTGATATAGCAGTCAGTAGAACAGGGTAAACCCTTAATCTCCCGACCCCTGCAGGGTTTCCTGTAGAGTACCAACGTGTTCTAGACTGTGTCCCAAAAGGCACCCTACTTCCTATAGAAGGGTTAGCTGACAACGTCAGGAAAACGATGGCCACGCTTCAATGGGGCAGAAGTCCATGAGTTGTTGTGATTCTGGATGGCCAGATAGCTACCAACAGGGAGAAGAAACTGCCATGTGGGGAATCATAGGTGGCTCCTTTCAGCTGGTTTCATCTTGTTCTTGATACCATGTCTTGTTTTGAGGTGTTTTGACTGATTTCATGTCGATGGCAAAAAATTCGCTAGCTAGCTAACCAACAACTGCAATGATGTATTTGAGAGACAACAAATGCTTATTGTGTAAATATATTTATGTTTTTAATAAACATTGGAGACTAAATATAGTTTACATGTTGTCAACAGTCTAAGCCAACCCCGTCTGCTTTGCCCCATATTTGCGCACGTGTCGGTTTGTTGCTAAACAACCAACCCATCTACATATGCAGTACTTTTGACCGAAGCCGTGCACTATTAAGGGAATAGGGTGCCATTTTGAGTTTTCAAGTTACACGTCCGTTCCCTGACCCTTCCCACTGGACACAGACGTCATTTCAACGTCTAGTTTTGATTTACATTTGGTTGAGTTGTCAACTATTATGAATTCAATGTGAAATCAACCAAACATTTCACCATGTCATTGGGTTTAGGCTCAAAGTTGGGTGAATAAAAGACGAAATTCCCTTATGTTGAATACTTTTTGCAAATCCAATCAGTTTTCCATGTTGAATCAACGTCATCACATTGGATGTTTTAGTTGAAATGTCATGGAAACAATGTTGATTCTATCACATTTTGCCCAGTAGGTTTCTCCCTCTGTCTTTGTTAAAATCTCCCCCTCCATTCCATATTCACCATCTCTCCACTTCTCTCCATTCCTTCTTAAGTACCTTTCTATCTCCCCCTCCCTCTCTCTCCCCTACTCTCCTGCTCTCCCCCCTCTCCCCCCCTCTCTCCTCCTCTCTCCCTCTCTCCTCCTCTCCCCCTCTCCCCCTCTCTCTCCCCCCTCTCTCCCTTTCTCCTCCTCTCCCCCCTCTCTCTCCCACCCTCTCTCTCGCTCTCTCTTCCCTCTCTCACCCCCTCTCTCCCCCTCTCTCTCTCTCCCCTCTCTCTCTCTCGCTCTCTCTTCCCTCTCTCACTCCCTCTCCCCCCTCTCTCTCTCCTCCTCTCTCTCTCGCTCTCTCTTCCCCATCTCACTCCCTCTCTCCCCCTCTCGCTCTCTCTCCCCTCTCTCTCCCCCTCTCTCCCCCTCTCCCCCCTCTCTCTCCCACCCTCTCTCTCGCTCTCTCTTCCCTCTCTCTCCCCCTCTCTCCTCCTCTCCCCCCTCTCTCTCCCACCCTCTCTCTCGCTCTCTCTTCCCTCTCTCACCCCCCTCTCTCCCCCTCTCTCTCTCTCCTCCTCTCTCTCTCGCTCTCTCTTCCCTCTCTCACCCCCTCTCTCCCCCTCTCTCTCTCTCCTCCTCTCTCTCTCTCGCTCTCTCTTCCCTCTCTCACTCCCTCTCCCCCCCTCTCTCTCTCCTCCTCTCTCTCTCGCTCTCTCTTCCCCATCTCACTCCCTCTCTCCCCCTCTCGCTCTCTCTCCCCCTCTCTCCCCCTCTCTTCTCTCTTTATTTCTCTCAGTCTGCAACCACAAGTAGTGCGCAAATGTCTCTCATCATCAGCGGTGCATTCATCCTCGGACCTCCTCCGCCTGTAAAAAATGCACTGCTTCAGTTCTGTCTGATCTCACCCTGCATGCACAAGCAGCTCACCATCACCTAGCATCACATCAGCGCCCCCCCGGCTGGGCCGACGGAGGTTTCATCCCAAATTGTACCCTAATCCCTATGTAGTGCACTGCTTTTGACTAGGCACTGTAGCGAATAGGGTGGCTAATTTGGGACTCATCTGGAGAGTTAAAAGAGAGATTTGAGGACCGTTGGAGAGGAGTTACAGTACATGATGAGTAGGCTCATTATTAGGACATGTATTCCGGCTGCGTCCTCTTCAACTTTGTCCCCGTCAGGTCAGCATATCGGCGCATTATCACAACATAGCCGAACTTCTTCTTGACGTGGATCGTCTGGATGTTTTTGTAGAAGTAGACATATCTTCTAAGGAGCGGCGTGGATGGTTAATGACATGCTTTTACATTTATATTTCAAGACCTCCTAAACAAGAGTCCCATCAGGAAAATAAGGGAATTTCCTACAATTTCTGGACAGCGCAGGCCTCCCTTCAAAATTAGATGTTATCTCAATATGATCAATGTTATGTGAAAAAATATATATAAATGAATAAAAAAGAAATAGATGACTTTTTCAGGACCTCAAAAGACTTCACACACAATCCACATAAAAGGAAAGATAGTGGAATGGGGGAAGGAAATCTATTTTTCAAGCCCTTGGAGAGGTCACTTCAGAATCCAGTGACACTGAAATGAGACCGACCTTGTTCACCCTGAAGACAGACTTTCTGGACCATCTAATAATATCACTTCTCTGCTGCCACTCACACCTGCTCGCTCTGAATCCCTCTCTCTTTGAAACACAGACTGTCATAAACACGTCTATAGCTGACAAGGTGTGTGTGCTTGTGTGCGTTTATCCATGCATGCATGTGTGTGTGCTACAGACAGACAGACAAGCAGAGAGACAAGCAGACAGACAGACAGACAGACAGACAGACAGACAGACAGACAGACAGACAGACAGACAGGCAGACAGACAGACAAGCAGAGAGACAGTCAATCAGACAGACAGACAAGCAGAGAGACAGTCAATCAGACAGACAGACAAACAGACAGACAGACAAGCAGAGAGACAGTCAATCAGACAGACAGGCAGGCAGACAGACAACACAAGCAGAGAGACAGTCAATCAGACAGACAAGCAGAGAGACAGGCAATCAGACAGACAGGCAGACAGACAGACATACAAGCAAAGAGACACTCAATCAGACAGACAGACAAGCAGCGAGACAGTCAATCAGACAGACAGGCAGACAGACAGACAGACAGACAGACAGACAGACAGACAGGCAGACAGACAGACAGACAGACAGGCGGACAGATGCTCTGTCTTCCACAACTTCCAGTATCAGATCAAAACATGATTCTTTATCCCAGGTGGATTGTTATTGTGGGTGACACGCAACAAACTACATCCCAGCCTGAAACAACAGATTCTCCAGGCCTGGTTATGTGGAACAGCGTTGCAAAGTGGTTGTTTATGAAATATTAATGAGTTTTGTTGGAAAAAACAGGGCCTGTCACTGATGCATCTGCCGTGTAATTGTGGAAGAGGGGTTGACAGTTAGAAATATCTAGAGGTGCTGCTAAATAATTACAACATAAATACACACACACACACACACACACACCTGTCTCCCTGACTCAGATCTCCAGCATGGAACATTAAACAGTAGGATGATGTCAGCCTACTCAGATGTAGAACACAGAGGGATAGAGACTAGATGGGGTCCCGCTCTCTTTCTATCATTTTAACATGGCATACTTCAAATCATCAATTAGTCCCAAATCATTCAATATGCTGAAGGTAGTATTGTAAAAGTACATACAATCCCCCCAAACTAACATCTCAGTGTAATTTTGATGACCAAAAGGTGATCAATGACTCATAGAAATAGGAATACAGATAAGATACGATAGAAATATCAATCTTAGATTGAGACACCATAGTAATGTGCCACCCCTCCGTCCCAACTTTACTAAATGATGAATGAACAGACTCCCTACCTTTGTCTTTGCTGCCCTCCGCTGGTGAAAAGATGAACAATTGATAACTGTGGCTTCTTGTGGTGAGAAAGGAACATTACAATCAAATACCTCTTTTTATTATTATTTGTTATTAGTTTTTGTACTTTTTGTACTTTTTACCCCTTTTTCTCCCCAATTTCGTGATATCCAATTGGTAGTGACAGTCTTGTCCCGTTAAAAAAAAAAAAACTTTTGGCAAAACATTTGTCTTCTTTAACTTGATTTGATTTAGTTAAACACATGAGACCATTACACTGACCAGGTTTATTTCCAATACAATATTACAGAAGAAGTTGCAACATGTGAAAGAAAGACAGCTAGAGATGGGTGTGTGTGTGTGTGTGTGTGTGTGTGTGTGTGTGTGTGTGTGTGTGTGTGTGTGTGTGTGTGTGTATGCAACATTGTGCATAAGAAGAATCCAGGAATGTGTCGTTGGTATGTGCTGACTGACGACAGGAAAGAGTAAGAACGTTTAGCAGGCAGGTGACTTTGTACATTTCTAATGTGAACCGACATAAATGTATACAAATAATAATATATAGATATGCTATAAGATATCGGTGGCTTGGTTATTGCTTATAGTCCTATGTACATGTTCGTCACAGTGTTTGGCTTGAATCCAAGGGTTTGAACAACAGATGCACGTTATAGTTAGCCTGGTTCCAGATCTGTTTGTGCTCTTGCCAACTCCATTACTTTACTGCAAGCCAATTGGTAGCCTGGGTACCAGTCTGTTTGTGCTATCTTGCCACTCCTTGAGTCGGAATCATGGCACAAACAGATCTAGGACCAGGCTAGCCAATTGGCATGACGCTGAGTGATGAGAATTTGGCGTGATGGCACAAACAGACTGGCACTCAGGCTACGTTGTATATAGTTACGTAAACAAGTGACTATGTGTTATACAGTTTGGAGGTGAAGTCCTTTAGTAATGTAGCCTGAAACCCAGATCTGTTTCGTGTTAACATTCCACTCCCTTGTACTCTGTGTCATGTGCCAAACATGGCGTGACAAGAAGTGGAATGTTAGCACAAACAGACTGGTACCCAGCTATCAGTGATGATGTACAGCAGGTATAATTATATTACATGGTGTAATTTAGGACAAGGATGTTGAATTCCACTTGCAAGTATAGGGGTTACGGCTTCAAGGGTGAAGAGGTCGCGATAGATGTTGATTCTTCTAATGGAACATTTGGAGGGTGACCTTTAGGGTCAGGGGTTAGGGGTTAGGGGTTAGGGGTTAGGGGTTAGGGGTTAAGCTTGGAGTTGTGTAACAAGCGTCACAGTATAGCTTCCTTCCCTGGGCGCTGGGCTCCAACCAACCAGGGATCATGTGCCTCGATATATACACATGACCCCCTCGACCCCCAGCGTCTTAGCCAATCACACTATAGAAAGGGTAGCGATTCCAACTCTGTTGCATATGGTTTTTTAGGTCTTGGTGGGTGTGGGGGGGGTACTCAGCGGGGGTTGAGAGCAGTGGTGGGGACTTGTTCAGGATCTTCAATGTCTGGCACTAAGGTACATCTGAAGAGATGAGGATGGTAGGGTGTAGGGGGTTGGGAAGTAGGGTGTAGGGGTTAGGATGGTAGGGTGTAGGGGTTAGGATGGTAGGGGTGTAAGGTCTAGGATGTAGGGTGTAAGGTCCAGGATGTAGGGTGTAGGGGGTTAGACGTAGGGTGTAGGGGGTTAGGGACGTGGGGTGTAGGGGTTAGGGACGTGGGTGTAGGGGTTAGGATGGTAGGGTGTAGGGGTTAGGGTGGTAGGGTGTGAGGGGGTTAGGATGTAGGGTGTAGGGGGTTAGGATGTAGGGGTGTAGGGGTTAGGATGTAGGGTGTGGGTTAGGATGTAGGGTGTAGGGTTAGGGTGGTAGGGTGTAGGGGTTAGGGTGTAGGGGTTAGGATGTGGGTGTAGGGTTAGGATGGTAGGGTGTAGGGGTTAGGATGGTAGGGTGTAGGGGTTAGGATGGTAGGGTGTAGGGGTTAGGATGGTAGGGTGTAGGGGTTAGGGTGGTAGGGTGTAGGGGTTAGGATGGTAGGGTGTAGGGGTTAGGATGTAGGGTGTAGGGGGTTAGGATGGTAGGGTGTAGGGGTTAGGATGGTGGGTGTAGGGGTTAGGATGGTAGGGTGTAGGGTTAGGATGTAGGGTGTAGGGGGTTAGGATGTAGGGTGTAGGGGTTAGGATGTAGGGTGTAGGGGTTAGGATGGTAGGGTGTAGGGGTTAGGATGTAGGGTGTAGGGGTTAGGATGTAGGGTGTAGGGGTTAGGATGTAGGGTGTAGGGGTTAGGATGTAGGGGTGTAGGGGTTAGGATGTAGGGTGTAGGGTTAGGGATGTAGGGTGTAGGGGTTAGGATGGTAGGGTGTAGGGGTTAGGAAGTAGGGTGTAGGGGTTAGGGTGGCAGGGTGGCAGGGGTGTAGGGGTTAGGGTGTAGGGTGTAGGGTGTAGGGTGTAGGGGTTAGGATGGTAGGGTGTAGGGGTTATGATGGCAGGGTGTAGGGGTTATGATGGTAGGGGTGTAGGGGCTAGGATGTAGGGTGTAGGGGTTAGGATGGTAGGGTGGTAGGGTGTAGGGTTAGGGTGGTAGGGTGTAGGCGATTAGGGTGGTAGGGTGTAGGGGTTATGATGGTAGGGTGTGGGGGCTAGGATGTAGGGTGTAGGGGTTAGGGTGGCAGGGTGGCAGGGTGTAGGGGTTAGGGTGTAGGGGTTAGGGTGGTAGGGTGGGGTTAGGATGTAGGGTGTAGGGGTTATGATGGTAGGGTGTAGGGTTAGGGTGGTAGGGTGTATGGGTTAGGATGTAGGGTGTAGGGGTTAGGGTGCTTAGCGGTTAGGTGGTAGGGTGTAGGGGTTAGGAGTAGAGTTCCATTCCAGTCCTGGAGGGCAGAAACCCTTCTGTTTGTCTTTCTACCTGGTAGTTAATTGCAGTCACCTGGTGTCCCAGGTCTGAATCAGTCCCTTATTAGAGGACAGGATGAAAACCAAAGTGTTTCGTCCCTCCAGGACCGACATTGAACAGCCCTGGTTTAGGGGGTTAGGGGTTGGGTCTAGTTACTATGTGTTCTAGGGTGTAGGGTATAGGGGGTTACGGTGTAGGGGCTAGGGTCTATGTATTGAAGGGTGGGGTGGTGAGGTACAAAGTGATGGCTGGAGTAAAGATGAGGATGGTACCCAGTATGGAGACAGTGAGGAACACCCACAATAAGATCCTGTCCAACACCTGAGCCACAAACTTCCAGTCCTGCACCACCTGGGGAGGGAGGGGAGAGAGAGGGAGGAAGGGAGAGAGAGAGAGAGAGAGAGAGAGAGAGAGAGAGAGAGAGAGAGGAGAGAGAGAGAGAAAGAGAGAGAGAGAGAGAAAGAGAAGGAGAGAGAGAGAGAAGAGAGAAAGAGAAAGAGAAAGAGAAAGAGAAAGAGAAGAGAAAGAGAGAGAGAGAGAGAAGAGAAAGAGAGAGAGAGATACATTTTTTACCCATCTGAAAACTAAAAGATATAGAGACAGAAACACACACACACACGCAGCACACACACCTACCTCTCTGATAAAGTGTTCCTTCTTGATGTGACGCTGATGTACCGTACTGAGTTGGTGGCTTTCCAGCATGGCCAACCAGGCATGGTTCTCATCCTCCTTTCCCCCACAGGGCCTCTCTGCTGGGCTTGGCCCTGGCCCGAGGGCCCCCTCCTCCCTGGACCTCCACGGGGCTTCAGCTCCGGGCTACGCAGTTCCAATGTCTGGGTAGTGGTACCTAGTAATTACACCAGGTACAAATAATTACTACAATCGCAATGTTGATTATTCAGGAATCAAAGCACGTGGTAGCTTCTTTCTCTTACTCTCTGTCTGTCTGTCTGTCTGTCTGTCTGTCTGTCTGTCTGTCTGTCTGTCTGTCTGTCTGTCTGTCTGTCTGTCTGTCTGTCTTTCTCTTTCGCTCTTTCTTTCTTTCTTTCCATCAAATGAAAGAGAATCATATGATATATCAACCATATCTAATTATTATGATCTATTTATTTACATCAGGGTTGATCTACAGTTGTTATATTCCCTCAATATATTTTTCATCTTATCTTCTAAAATCTTATTTTATTAATTTGTTATTGAATTGAATCATAAAACATCAATGAAATCAATCATTGGTAATCAACTGGTGTGAAAGAGAAGGTGTGTGTGTAGGTGTGTTTGTGTGTGCACCTGTCAGTGTGTCCCCTCATGCAGAGCAGTCTGGGTAGCCTCTGGAGGAAGAGGCTTTTTACCCAGGGGGCCATGGGGTGGTAGGTGGCTGAGGAGCGGTGGTGGACGTTGATGCACAAACACGGTGACGATGATGGAGAAGGTGACGAAGATCATGATGAAGAGGAGGTATTCTCCAATCAGAGGTATCACCTTGGTGATAAATACATAAACAACATGTTACTTATATCACATCTCTAAAGAGTACACCAATAACTCACACTATAGAGCCAACCCAAACCATACTGGGATGCCTTCCTGTTGTCACGTTGTCATTTCCAGCACGGTTCCAAGATCCACTGGAAAGCCCAGTACAGCTCCGGTTTGGCTCTGTAGTTTGAAAGCTCAAAGGACTGACAGGAGCGTTCCACAGACACACAGAACACCCAGTGAACCCCACTGACCCCGGAGGGACGAGGGTATAATCTCTTCTATGACGAGGAGGAACACCGTGAGAGACACCAGGACCGACGTGGACAGAGACAGCTTCTCTCCTTCATCAGACGGGAGATAGAACACCAACACGGTCAGGAAGGACAGACCGAGACAGGGGATGATGAGGAAGAGTGTGTAGAACAAAGGAAGCCTCTTGAGGATGAAGGAGTAGGTAACGAAGGGGTACCAGTAGATACCGTCCCGCCGGCTGCCCTTGGCGCCCGTGGCGTTGAGGATCTCCCATTCACCTGTAAGGGAACTCGATCAGTGATTGTATGTTATCTTTAATGTTATTGGATAATGGGTGACTGGACCACGTTCACATTGGAGAGAGATAGAGAGACAGGGCATTCTCTACTGATTAACGTCTTGATTAACTGTGATGGGAAGAGACAGACAAAGCGGGTTAGTTACCATCACCCTCATGTTTCTTGTATAAATGGTGTCTCTAACCGACATTTATTAACTGGTTACTAAACTGCCGTACGTTTCCCTCTATACCTCTATAATACCGTGAGATATTATTGTAGTTAGAACAATGAACTTGTTGCTTGACTTTTGGAGCTTTTGGAGTAGCAAGACATCTTACTTCAAGAGTATTTTTCCTACACACCGTTGTCGAAGAAGTCCTTGCGGTCGACGTAGTGGTCGACCAGGACCAGATCGACCATGTTGCCGTGCGTGAGGTCCACGAGCCAAACTTCCATGGAGCAGTTCTGTCTGTGTTGGGGAAGGGGAAAACATTCTGTCTGTATTGTCTGCAGTTCTGTCTGTTTTGTTTGGACTTTTATATTAAAGTATTTATATTGTAAAGTTAAAAACGTTTTTTAAAGGTAGTTTTTTTTAACAGCTGACCGCAGGAGGCAAATCTACACCAGTCACATCTCAATCAACCAACCAACCAAGTAACCAACCAATCAATAAACCAACCAATCTATCAATCAACCAACCAATCAATCAATCAACCAATCAACCAACCAACCAATCAACTGCAATCAACCAATCAATCAATCAACCAACCAACCAGTCAACCAACAAATCAACCAATCCAACCAACCAATCAACCAATAACCAATCAATCAGCAATCAACCAACTCAACCAACCAGTCAACCAACAACCAAATACATATCAACCAACCAATCAACCAATCAATCAATCAACCAATCAACCAATCAACCAACCAGTCAACCAACAAATCAACCAATCAACCATCAATCAATCAATAATCAACAATCAACCAATCAACCAATCAACCAATCAACCAACCAGCCAACCAACCAACCAGGAAGGGGAGAGTGAGGATAAAGGAGAAAAATAACATAAATGACAGTGATAAGTGAAAAACAGAGATAATCATGGATGTCACCTTCTTCCCATCCGACAGGTAGGACTGATGGATTGATTGGTCGATTAGTGTGTGTGTGTGTGTATATGTGTCTCCCCTGTGTGTGTGTCTATGCGATGGTGTGCGTGCACTCATGTGTGTGTTCATGTGTGTGATGTTGTGTGTGTGTGTGCGTTTCGTGTGTGTGTGTCCAGAGGTCAGTCCCACCTGTCGGCCGAAGGGAAAGAAGGTGACGTCCATGGTGCATGAAGACTTGGCAGCAATAGCGGAGGGTCCACCTGATTGTCCCGTCCTGACCTCACGATGAAGCTTTTGGTCATCAGAGAGCCCTCGAAACGCCCGTCAGCAGACTGAGAGGGGTGAGGAGAGAGGGAGGGGATGGATGGGGGAAAGGATGGGGTGGGGGAAGTGAGTCGGTGAGTTGTGTTTATTAGACACATTTTAAAAGCACACAGCAAACGACCGTGCGCCTATTGCAACGAACAAACGGATCTTTGCAGGATGCTGTGTGTTAGCGCTGGTTTTCTTCAAACGATACTAGCAGGAGATTACAATAGACCTCCGTGCTAACCCTGCCTAACACAAAGTGCAGTGAGGACAAAGACAAGTCGTCCAGAAGTACCCTGTTATACACTATATTATAATTTAGAGTGAAGAGATGTCTTACGGGCATCTAAACGGTAAAACTGGTTCTAAAAAAGCATTCATTGATTTTTCAGGGAAAGTAAAATATTCAAAGAAGGTCTGAAAACACAGAGCTGAGCCCTTAGGGAGCGGGAAGCAGAAAGGAAGCAGGGAAGCGGAAGCAGGAAGCAGGAAGCAGTGTGCACTCACTTCTCATAGAGGACGATGTCCGGCAGCCATATTGTTTCAGAGGGAACTCTGATAGAGGTGATTCCTCCATACTCATCTGGGTTCCACTGGAGCTTTCACATCTACCCACTCCTACATAACAATGAATATTACATTATAACATACAATATTACATAACATGAATCCATAACATTATAACATAACATTATAACATACACTATTACATAACATTAACCTTAACATTATAACATAACATTATAACATACACTATAACATAACATTAACCCTTAACATTATAACATAACATTAACCCACTTAATATTATACCATAATTATAACATAAAATTATATAAATAAAAAAAAAATAATAAAAACAAAAAAACATAACATTAAAAAAAAATTAAAAAAATAAAAAAATGTTACAAATAATAATAAATTACAATACAACACTAATATAACATAAAAAAAGTAACAATGTTACATCTACCCAGTCTACAATGTTACAGCACCATGGGTTAGACATAGATATACTATTGATATTAACAACATCCAATAATACCAATACAGGCTGAACTGCTGAGTGTATAAAACTGCTACATCAATACAATACCACAATGAAGTCTTATAGAGACAAGTGAAGCTCTATGAAGACATTGTTGAGTACAGTAGCTTTCAGTAGCTTAGCCAGCTGCATCCCACTGCTGGCTGGCCTCTGAAGCTAAGCAGGGTTGATCCCTGGATGGGAGAGCTGAGATGCTGCTGGTAGTGGTGTTGGGGGGACCAGTAGGAGCCACTCTTTCCTCTGGTCTAATAAAATATCCCAATGCCCCCAGGGCATTGCCCGTGTAGAGCGTCATTAGCTGATTGGTCCTTACTGCCATAGCCAGACATTAGTAGTCATTAGCTGATTGGTCCTTACCTGCCATAGCCAGACATTAGTAGTCTTAGCTGATTGGTCCTTACCTGCCATAGCCAGACATTAGTAGTCATTAGCTGATTGGTCCTTACCTGCCATAGCCAGACATTAGCTGTCTTTAGCTGATTGGTCCTTACCTGCCATAGCCAGACATTAGTAGTCATTAGCTGATTGGTCCCTACCTGCCATAGCCAGACATTAGCTGATTGGTCCTTACCTGCCATAGCCAGACATTAGAAGTCAGGAGCTGATTGGTCCTTACCTGCCATAGCCAGCTTAGTAATTAGCTGATTGGTCCTTACCTGCCATAGCCAGACATTAGAAGTCAGGAGCTGATTGGTCCTACGCCATAGCCAGACATTAGTAGTCATTAGCTGATTCTTCTCATCCTGTCAGAACAAGAAGAGGGAGAAGAAGTATGTATTATGTAACAACGAATGCATTAATAAAAGCAACGTTTTTGATGAAAGACAGAATGTGTGGGTAGAAGTTGAAGAAGTTTGAGAAGGATGTCAGTCAAATTAGACTGGGAGTGAAAATCCATGGCACACATGGTTTCTCTGTGTCCCAGAAAGGCAGTGGGGCAGAATGACTGAATCATCAATGGTCAACGGTGGGTTTTAGGCAGATTGGTGCATTTTGGTTAAATGACTCAAAAGGTGGCAAAGTATGTAATCAATACAGGAATGTGAGAGAGGAGTGACTGCCTTCCACACAAGGACTAGGAACACATGTGGTTCAGACAGTCGTCTGTGTGAGAGAGCAAAGATAGAGACAGGAAGAGAGAAACATTTAGAGAGAGAGAGGGGAGAGAGAGAGAGAGAGAGAGAGAGAGAGAGAGAGAGAGAGAGAGAGAGAGAAATATAAAGAGAGAGAGAGAGAGAGAGAGAGAGAGAGAGAGAGAGAGAGAGAGAGAGAGAGAGAGAGAGAGAGAGGAAAAAGAGAGAGAGAGAGAGAGAGAGAGAGAGAGATAGGGTATAAAGGCTCGTGCTTGCATTTGTTCTGTGGAGGTCAGTGTAAATAATTGATGCTATCTAGCTCCTCTCGGCCTGATGGTCCCATTAGGGAAAACAGAGAGAGAGAGAGAGAGAGAGAGAGAGAGAGAGAGAGAGAAGAGAGAGAGAGAGAAAAAAAAAAGAGAGAACGTAGAGAAGCCTTCTACCTCCCCTCTCTCTTCTCCTCTCCCCCCTTTCCTCACTCCTTCCTCTCAGAATAACCATATTTTTCTCCTATCCTTAACTCCATCCCTTTTAGGATAACCCTCGCTCCACTCTCCTTTCTCTCCTCCCTGTATCTTCCCTTGCTGTCAAATTAACCACCTTTCTCTCCCATTTCCCTCATTTTACCTCTCCTGCTGTCCTCCCTCTGTCATCCCCTCTTCTCAAAAAGAACTCCAGTAATCAACTCCACCAGGCAGAGGGACAGGGGAAAAGGAGAGGTAGTGGATAGGAGGAGGTAGAGATGTCCATGGTGCTAAAATGTACCGTAAGACAGTAGGACAGATCAGGACCATGGTAAGACAGTAGGACAGATCAGGACCAT
>NC_059226.1:40324092-40361433 GCF_020615455.1 Coregonus clupeaformis
CCATTCTCAGACTTTCTCCTTCCCACCTTCAACAACCTGTTTGCTCTCTGAACTGCCTTATATTGGTTGTGTCGCATCATTTGAAACAGGTTAAATCAATTTTGAGTGGTTGTGTTCAATCAATGACATGTGTTCTCTATCTGTATTTGATTGTTGCCACTTGTGTTTACCAGTATGGATGACATGTGCATTAGAGTGCAGAATGTGTTTTGAGAATGAGAATGTGTTTAGAGTTTTGCTGAAAAGTCTAAGTGAGATCTGCAAATTGTGTTTTACCAGTGTGAAATGGTTTAAGGTATTGACAACAGACTGCATAATTAGCTAAAAGAGTCCAGGCAACTGAGAATTTTGTTCAGCCAATGGGTTTTAGTGTTTTAGCAATTGAGAAAAACTGTAAATGCTTTGAGAGCTCACTGGTATTAGTGTGTGATGTTTGGCTGTGGCTTAGCCCCTGGTGTGAGATAGAGAGGGAGGGATGGGGGGAGAGAAAGGGATAGAGAGAGAGGGATGGATGTGGAGAGAGCAGATAAGAGGAGGACAGAGACTGAGGGACCCACACCACTAGCCTCACATTACCCTTTCATTGTCTCTGAGACAGAGGAAAGAGAGACAGAGAGAAAGAGAGAGAGAGAGTGTGAGAGAGATGGGCAGAGAGAGAGAGAGGGAGAGAGAGAGAGAGAGAGAGAGAGAGAGAGAGAGAGAGAGAGAGAGAGAGAGAGAGAGAGAGAGAGAGAGAGAGAGAGAGAGAGAGAGGAGAGAGAGAGAGAGAGAGAGAGAGAGAGAGAGAGAGAGAGAGAGAGAGAGAGAGAGAGAGCGTAGATGAATGCTGTAAGAGGCCCAGCATGTGTTGTTTATGAGTCTGCCATTCTTTTAATTGACTAAAAAATATGAACTCTAATGTATGTGTCCCTCCGGTACCTTCTCTACCAACTACGAATCAATGGCACTCCTGCCCTACACATCCCTACACATCCCTACACATCCATAGACACCACTACACCCCCCTACACATCCCTACACACCCCTACACATCCCTAGACACCCCTACACATCCTTACACATCCATATACACCCCTACACCCCCCTACACACCCCTACACATCCATATACACCCTACACATCCTTACACACCCCTACACATCCTTAGACACCCATAGACACCCCTTACACATCCCTAGACATCCCTACACACCTTTACACTCCCCTAAACAACCCTATAACCCCTACACATCCCTACACACCTCTACACACCTTTACACACCCCTACACATTCCTAGACATCCCTACACATCTCTACACACCCCTACACATTCCTACACACCTTTACACACCCCTACACAACCCTATACACACCTACACACATCCCTACACACCTCTACACACCTTTACACACCCCTACACATTCCTAGACATCCCTACACATCTCTACACACCCCTACACATTCCTACACACCTTTACACCCCCCATACACACCCCTAAAACAACCCTATACACACCTACACACATCCCTACACACCTCTACACACCTTTACACACCCCTAAACATCCCTAGACACCCCTAGACACCCCTACACATCCCTAAACACCTTTACACACCCCTACACACCCATAAGCAACCCTATACACACCTATACACATCCCTACACACCTTTACACACCCCTACACAACCCTAGACAACCCTACACCCCCTACACATCCCTACACACCTTTACACACCCCTACACAACCCTAGACAACCCTACACCCCCTACACATCCCTACACACCTTTACACACCCCTACACAAACCTAGACAACCTACACCCCCTACACATCCCTACACACCGTTACACACCCCTACACAACCCTAGATAACCCTACACCCCTACACATCCCTACACACCTTTACACACCCCTACACAACCCTAGACAACCCACACCCCCTACACATCCCTACACACCTTTACACTCCCCCTACACAACCCTAGACAACCCTACACCCCCTAACACATCCCTAACACACCTTTACACACCCCTACACAACCCTAGACAACCCTACACCCCCCACATCCCTACACACCTTACACACCCCTACACAACCCTAGACAACCCTAGACAACCCTACACCCCCTACACAACCCTAGACAACCATAGACAACCCTACACCCCCTACACAACCCTAGACAACCCTACACCCCCTACACAACCCTAGACAACCCTACACCCCCTACACATCCCTACACACCTTTACACACCCCTACACAACCCTAGACAACCCTACACCCCCTACACATCCCTACACACCTTTACACACCCCTACACAACCCTAGACAACCCTACACCCCCTACACATCCCTACACACCTTTACACACCCCTACACAACCCTAGACAACCCTACACCCCTACACATCCCTACACACCTTTACACACCCCTACACAACCCTAGACAACCCTACACCCCCTAACATCCCTACACACCTTTACACACCCCTACACAACCCTAGACAACCTACACCCTACACACCCCTACACAACCCTAGACAACCCTACACCCCCTACACATCCCTAGACAACCCTACACCCCCTACACAACCCTACACACCTTTACACACCCCCTACACAACCCTAGACAACCCTACACCCCCCTACACATCCCTACACACCTTTACACACCCCTACACAACCCTAGACAACCCTACACCCCCTACACACACCCCTACACAACCCTAGACAACCCTACACCCCCTACAAAACCCTAGACAACCCTACACCCCCTACACAACCCTAGACAACCCTACACACCCGTAAACATCCCTTTCTCTCTGAAGGGCCATGATAACTAGAGGAGATTAACCAATACAATAGTGCTGTAGCTATAGTCTGTATGGGATGGGTGAGTGGGACTCTCCATCATGTTGATGGTGTTTGTGCATTTTGTGTTGTGTTGTCTGTGTGTGTGTGTTGTGTGTGTATGTGTGTGTATGTGTGTGTGTGTGTGTGTGTGTGTGTGTGTGTGTGTGTGTGTGTGTGTATCCTGGTGATGGGTTTATGGATGGGACAGCAACATACTATCACCAACACTGGCAATAGCAATATAAATCACACTGTAGGGTTCCTGTAGCCCAGAGAGAGAGAGAGAGAGAGAGAGAGAGAGAGAGAGAGAGAGAGAGAGAGAGAGAGAGAGAGAGAGAGAGAGAGAGAGAGAGAGATTGAGGGGAGGGATAGAGGGGGAGGTAGAAGGAGAGAGAGGAGAAAGAGAGAGAGAGAGAGAGAGAGAGAGAGAGAGAGAGAGAGAGAGAGAGAGACGGAGCGGATACAGAGAGGGCTGTGGGTTTCTAAGTAGATTAATAATAATATGCAGTATCTTATAGAGCTATGGATAAGCATGGGTCTGCATCAGAAGATACTGAAGAATAACATTAGGAAAAGATAGAAGAGTGCACGGAAATACACACCATCAACAACACACACCTTTTAGTAAGTAAGACTTGTCCAAATTTCCCTCAAGTGTGTGTGTGTATGCTTGAATGCCTGACTGTTATTGCTTTGCATTGCATCATATATCAAAGTCTAGATGTGTAATCTGATGTTGAATCTACAGTCTCTCACCGTATAGGCTTTGTTTGACAGAGACTGTGTTTGGAGTTTGACTGAAACTTTGTCTACACCCCCCATGGGAACACACAATGGTACGGCCGCATGACCCGGCACCATCTGGCTCATAATAGAGCCATGGCGCTCCTACCACCGGAAGGGAGATTAAAACAATGTCGCACCCCTAATGGCCCCATTCACTACATAGTACACTACTTTGAACAGAGCCTTATGGGGCAATACAGGGAAGAGGGCATCATTTGGGATGCAGCCACTGTGCTGGAGAACTGAACAGATAGAAACACAGCTACATGTCAGCGTGAGAAGAAATTAACCCTTTCATTGCAAATCACATCTTCTCCCAGTTGCAATTAGATGAATGGGTTTTGTCAGCTCACACAGTGATACTGCTGATGTGGGACATGGCCTTACGGGACACAAAATGGCAGCCATGTATCACCCAGGTGGGCCATTGCGATGTTGAGCTTCATTCAGACTTAAGCTCTGACTGGGTTAAAGTTCCTTTTACAACAAACTTAGGATCAGCTCTCTGGACAAGCTTCTTTTTTGGGTTCTGACAGAAGAACTAAGCTCATGAGGCATTTATAAGTTATATTCCTCAAGAATCAATGGGTACATATTAAAAATGTATAAATCCAAAGATGGATATCGCAACTGCAGATTGCCCTTTTAAGAGAACCAGCCATATAGTTAAAATTTCTGAGTTTGTAAAGTGAAGAAATAGCCTAAGCACTGTAAAACATAGAAGAGTTCAGCACCATGGACAGTGGATGTAACTGTGAGTGTATAAAGGCCAGTCCACTACGACGTAAAACACACACACACAGATGGTCTCAAGATATAGACCTTTGACCTCTAGGTCTACTCAACCTCTCTGTCACAACTGTTGTTTACCCACAATGCAAAGGGACAAGGACCCCTGAGGAATGTAACACTTTTCAAAAAGATTAACCATATCCCTCATCTCTCATCCTCCCTTGAGGCGTGTGTGTGTGCATATTTACATGTGTGTGTGTGTGTGTGTGTGTGTGTGTTTATGTGCATGTGTGTGTGTTTATGTATGTGTGTGTGTGTGTGTGTGTGTGTGTGTGTGTGTGTGTGTGTGTGTGTGTGTGTGTGTGTGTGTGTGTGTGTGTGTGTGTGTGTGTGTGTGTGTGTACACACATTGTGCCAGACTGTTTCGTTTGCACTGTCTCCTAGCAGTATACTGTATCTATACTGTACTGTCTCCTAGCAGTATACTGTATCTATACTGTACTGTCTCCTAGCAGTATACTGTATCTATACTGTACTGTCTCCTAGCAGTATACTGTATCTATACTCTACTGTTTCCTAGCAGTATACTGTATCTATACTATACTGTCTCCTAGCAGTATACTGTATCTATACTATACTGTCTCCTAGCAGTATACTGTATCTATACTCTACTGTTTCCTAGCAGTATACTGTATCTATACTGTACTGTCTCCTAGAGTATACTGTATCTATACTGTACTGTCTCCTAGCAGTATACTGTATCTATACTCTACTTTTCCTAGCAGTATACTGTATCTATACTATACTGTCTCCTAGCAGTATACTGTATCTATACTGTACTGTCTCCTTAGCAGTATACTGTATCTATACTATACTGTCCCCTAGCAGTATACTGTATCTATACTATACTGTCTCCTTAGCAGTATACTGTATCTATACTATACTGTTTCTAGCAGTATACTGTATCTATACTATACTGTCTCCTAGCAGTATACTGTATCTATACTGTACTGTCTCCTAGCAGCATACTGTATCTATACTGTACTGTCTCCCTAGCAGTATACTGTATCTATACTATACTGTCTCCTAGCAGTTATACTGTATCTATACTATACTGTCTCTAGCAGTATACTGTATCTATACTATACTGTTTCCTAGCAGTATACTGTATCTATACTATACTGTCTCCTAGCAGTATACTGTATCTATACTATACTGTCTCCCTAGCAGTATACTGTATCTATACTATACTGTCTCCTAGCAGTATACTGTATCTATACTCTACTGTTTCCTAGCAGTATACTGTATCTATACTGTACTGTCTCCTAGCAGTATACTGTATCTATACTGTACTGTCTCCTAGCAGTATACTGTATCTATACTCTACTGTTTCCTAGCAGTATACTGTATCTATACTATACTGTCTCCTAGCAGTATACTGTATCTATACTATACTGTCTCCTAGCAGTATACTGTATCTATACTATACTGTCTCCTAGCAGTATACTGTATCTATATACTATACTGTCTCCTAGCAGTATACTGTATCTATACTATACTGTCTCCTAGCAGTATACTGTATCTATACTATACTGTCTCCTAGCAGTGTACTGTATCTATACTGTACTGTCTCCTAGCAATATACGCATCTATACTATACTGTCTCCTAGCAATATACTGTATCTATACTGTACTGTCTCCTAGCAGTATACTGTATCTATACTGTACCGTCTCCTAGCAGTATACTGTATCTATACTATACTGTCTCCTAGCAGTATACTGTATCTATACTATACTGTCTCCTAGCAGTATACTGTATCTATACTATACTGTCTCCTAGCAGTGTACTGTATCTATACTATACTGTCTCCTAGCAGTATACTGTATCTATACTGTACTGTCTCCTAGCAATATACTGTATCTATACTGTACTGTCTCCTAGCAGTATACTGTATCTATACTGTACTGTCTCCTAGCAGTATACTGTATCTATACTATACTGTCTCCTAGCAGTATACTGTATCTATACTATACTGTCCCTAGCAGTATACTGTATCTATACTATACTGTCTCCTAGCAGTGTACTGTATCTATACTATACTGTCTCCTAGCAGTATACTGTATCTATACTGTACTGTCTCCCTAGCAATATACTGTATCTATACTGTACTGTCTCCTAGCAGTATACTGTATCTATACTGTACTGTCTCCTAGCAGTATACTGTATCTATACTGTACTGTCTCCTAGCAGTATACTGTATCTATACTATACTGTCTCCTAGCAGTATACTGTATCTATACTATACTGTCTCCTAGCAGTATACTGTATCTATACTGTACTGTTTCCTAGCAGTATACTGTATCTATACTATACTGTCTCCTAGCAGTATACTGTATCTATACTGTACTGTTTCCTAGCAGTATACTGTATCTATACTGTACTGTTTCCTAGCAGTATACTGTATCTATACTGTACTGTTTCCTAGCAGTATACTGTATCTATACTATACTGTTTCCTAGCAGTATACTGTATCTCGGGTCAGAATGTTATTTGACTCCTGATGGTTTGAGGTCAGCGGTTTGGCACAGAGAGCTGGGGGCAGACTGTGGTACACACACAGGTACACACACACAAGCAGGCAAGCACGCACGCAAACAAACACACACAGTGGCTGTGTTGACAGTGAGGATTTATGTCTGGTCGTTGCAGCGACTCCATTTCCCAGAATAGAGTGGTGTAAAGGCTTGGGGGTTAGCAGATTCATACACACATACACACACACACACACACACACACACACACACACACACACACATCCTCAACCGCACTTCATCTATCTGTTACTGTGTGTTACAATATATCATATCCCATCTATCAGTTAGTTTGTGTTACAATATATAATATCCTTTCTATCTGTTACTGTGTGTTACAATATATCATATCCAATCTATCTGTTACTGTGTGTTACAATATATCATATCCAATCTATCTGTTACTGTGTGTAATACAGTCTACTACACTATAGAAGAACGATAGATAACACACACACAGATAACGCTGAGTGGACTCAATAGAGAAGTGAACTGAGCCCAACCCCTCCATATTGTCACATGGGCCTGATATAAACTATGCAGACAATGTGTAGCACTGTCTTTATGTAACGCATGGCTTGAGTCAAGCAACACAACAGTAGGTAGACTAATTTTTAACTTAGGATCGGCAATAGCTGTATGCTGCCTTTTAATTGTTGATTTGTTAGTTTGTTATTGTTTTTGTTTTGTAATCAAGGGGGACGAGTCCTTCACTCGACCCAGGATGGCGCTACACACCCACCCGTTAAATAAATCATTTTCTGTAGCTTGTATAGCCTACATAACATTTGCTTCACTTGATCTAACGGATAAACCTAACGGTTTATTGGCACTGCATTGGTGGGAGAGAATGGGACGGTTCTGTCTAACGGTTCACGGTGTCCCGTTTGAAATCAAATCAATAAGGTCTATCTGATTGCAAAGTGGACACTGCCTGGTAGGCTACACGTCAAGCTGGCTATATAGAACAACAATCCATTCACAGAGAAAAGGATTTCACTCAAACCGCTGTATATTAGGCCCTGCAGTTTCTGTAGCGTTGACTATGAAGCGCATCGTATCCCTTATGCCTACCTTCAATAGTGGCGTCGCCGACCGACAACCACAACAGCCACAACACTGCAACCGCAAACTTCATGCTCCTTCTTCGCGCGGCTCCAGTTACACGTTCCCGTTCAGGTCGTCTTCAATGTGCGTTATATCATCTTCTGCGTACACAAATCCGTCCGTAGCACTTCGCAGGTGAACAATAATCAGTCGGTCGGTAGCCTAGACTGGTATAACTACGGGACGCGCGTTGCCCGCTTCGGAACGATGTAATTACTAAATTATGAAGGAAGTACGGGAAGAAAACGACGCTATTGTTGCTCCATTTTGTCCGACAACGACTGTTTTACCGGGGCAGGACTTCTTATTTGTGAGTTTCCCTAAGGGTTTCCATTTGTGTCCCGGGTGGATGCTCGAGCAAGCCGACCTAGTGCACGCGCTCAAAATCCGGTGTTCGGTAGGGGGGCTGGCCAGCGGCGGATGAGGGAGGAGAGACGGCGGAATGTGATGGAGACAGGGGGAGCGGGTGGCGTATGTGTGTTCTATAATAACGGAGGAATATGGCGGTACCGGGGTAGAATGGAGATCTTAGTCCTCCGGGGTAGACTATCACGCACTAGCCTACAATCTATAAAGAAAAGGATCCTGGAGTATAATTTAAGGGTTCTTCAAATTGAAACTGTGGGGGAACCCCTATAAGTTATTTGAAGGACCCTTTAAAAAGGTTCTTCAAAGAACCCCTTTCAATGGATCCCCGAAGAACCTTTTGAAGAACCTTTTGGGGTTCATTTTTTAACTACCCCCCTCCCCTGTTATTATTAGTATTAATAATAATAATAATAATACACATAACAATAACAACAATAACACAATATTTTAGTTCTCAGTGTTTCATATGATTTCAGTGACAAAGCAGAATAAAAAAATCCAAATATGAGGTTAACTCCCAGCAGAGCACCAAGTCCAATGGGTATATCCTCTGGCGTGTTGATGGTAATGTGTTGATGTTCTCCGTATTCATAGCCAGAATGATTTTGCAGTGCATGGTGATCGAACAGGTTTCCTGTTATATTCCTCAGAGGTGTAGGGAGGGTGAAGTCTGTGAATAAAAAAAAGAGTAATTATACAGATGATTAGCAAAACATGCACACAGCAGTATTCATACCTGTAACGATCCCGGCAGTCTGAGTCGGGTCCTGTCTGTGGACTAGTTTTTTCTGCTCGGGATCTCCAGTTTCCCGAGGGTTCTGGAACGCTCCGGGGAGCTCTCTTGATTTCCGCACCTGCATCCCATCAGCAATCTGCACACCTGGTTCTGATCATCACCCTTCTTAGGCTCTGGCCTAACATCCATTCCCTGCCGGATCGTTAGCCATGAACAGTAGGTTTATCAGAGTATCAGTCTTAGAGCGTCTAGCGTTAGTTTTGTTGTTTTGCACCTTGTTGGTTTGTTGTTTACTTACCTCCGTTTTGTTCCATCTGCAGTCACTCGTCCGGAACCTTCATCCAACCTCTGCCTGGTGGTCGGCGGCTGCCGAGCCATGATTGGATCAACCACTACACCCCTAACAACTAATCAACGCCGCCCGCTCTGTTCCTGGATGATTCAGCATCACTCTTGAATTTGTAAATAAACACTCACCTTCGTTTCAACTTACCTTGTCCTGGTCTGCTTCTGGGTTCTGGCTTAGTAACTCGTGACAGAACGATCCGGCCAGTAATGAACCCAGCGGACCTGGACTCTGTTCGCCATGCCATTACCCATCAGGAGAAGATGTTGGGCCATCATAGCACGGAGCTACAGGAGATCGCGTTGGCAGTTCGGAACCTTTCTACCGGTCTGACGGAGGTCCAGAACCAGCGCAAGTTTCAGGTGGAGGATCCACTACCGGTTTCACCCATCTCGCCTGCCGCGTCTGAAGCGGTGTCCTTCCGTGAGCCCAAGGTTCCGGCGCTGGATAAATATGAGGGGGAGCTGGGAAGATGCCGTTCTTTCCTTATGCAGTGTGGGTTAGTGTTCGAGCTACAGCCCTACTCTTATGCCACAGACAAGGCTAGGATAGCCTTTGTGATTGAGTTGCTGCGTGGTCGAGCGCTGGAGTGGGCTTCAGCCGTTTGGGAACGACAAGACCCCTGCATGGCTTCATACCAGGGGTTCACGGCCGAGATGAGGAAGCTCTTCGACCATTCCGTCCGAGGGAGGGACGCAGCTAGGCGCCTGTTTTCGCTCCACCAAGGAACTGCTTAGCGTGGCCGACTTCGTGATCGAGTTCAAGACGTTGGCTGTGGAGAGTGGGTGGAATGAGGAGTCTCTGCAAGCGGCCTTTTACCAGGGTCTGTCGGAGCAGCTCAAGGATGAGCTGATCTCCTATCCGGAGCCTAGTGACCTGGACAGCTTGGTAGCCTTGTCTATTCGGGTGGATAATCGAGTCCGAGAGCGAAGGAGGGAGAAGCAATGGGGTCCGTCCAGTCGATCAGCTTCTCAGTTCCCAGTCGGGTCGGGTGGTGGACCAGAACACGTCGATCATTCTCCACCACAAAGGATTAGTGGAGAGGTCCTCTCTCCCGATTCTGAACCCATGCAAGTGGGGCGGCACGGGTTAACCAAGGAGGAGCGTCAACATAGACGTAAGACCAACTGCTGCCTCTACTGTGGTAGCTCGGGACATTACATCTCCACTTGTTCCCGGCGGTCGTCAAACTGCCCGGCTCGCTAAAGTTGGGAGGACTTTTAGCGAGCCAGTTTCAACCTCTCAGTACCTCTGTCAGACCCCGTTTCCCGGCTACCCTTGTGAACAGGAATCAGACCTTAGCGATTAACGCTTTATCGATTCAGGTGCCGATGGAAGCTTTCTTGATGCCGCAGTTGGTGGAACAGCTGGGGCTTTCCAAGGAGCAATTGCCGGAAGCCATTAGGCGACCACTCTGAACGGCAGTAGTCTGGCACGTATCACGATGAGGACTGAACCGGTTAAGATGCTGTTGTCGGGAATCATTCGGAGATGATTTCATTCTTCATTCTGCCGTCTTCCCATGTTCCTCTGGTCCTTGGATACCCCTGGCTGAAGGAACACAATCCCACGTTCGATTGGGTGACGGGCAAGGTAACGAGTTGGAGCCTTGATTGTCATGCTAACTGTCTCAAGACTGCCTGTCCCCATTCGGTTCCCAGTCAGGTGATTGAGGCTAAACCCCCCAGATTTGTCCCTGGTTCCCGAGACATATCACGATTTGGGGGAAGTGTTCAGTAAGCAGAAGGCTCTGTCACTCCCTCCCCCACCGACCAATGATTGTGCCATCAACCTGTTCCCTGGAGCTGTCTACCCCAAGGGAAGGTTATACAGTATCTCCCGCCCTGAACGTGAGGCTTTGGAGACCTACATCAAGGAGTCCCTAGCTGCTGGTCTCGTTCGTCCCTCGTCATCACCCCTGGGGGCAGGATTCTTCTTTGTGGGTAAGAAGGATGGCTCTCTTCGACCGTGTATTGATTATCGGGGGTTGAATGACATCACGGTCAAGAACAAGTATCCCCTGCCCTTGATGAGTTCTGCCTTCGACTCCCTTACAGGGTGCTACGGTGTTCACCAAGCTAGACCTACGCAATGCGTATCACATGGTCCGGATCAGAGAGGGAGACGAGTGGTTGACGGGTTTCAATACACCCGATGGGTCACTTCGAGTATCAGGTGATGCCGTTTGGACTGACCAATGCTCCAGCGGTATTCCAGAGTATGGTGAAATCGACGTCCTGAGAGATATGATCGGTCTCTTTGTGTTTGTTTACCTGGATGACATTCTGATCTTCTCGAAGGGAACCTTCCGACCACGTCCAGCATGTCCGGCAGGTTCTGCAGCGATTGTTGGAGAATCGCCTGTTCGTGAAGGCCGAGAAGTGCGAGTTTCACGCCCACACGACATCCTTTCTCGGGTACATCATCTCCAGGGGAGAGATTAGGATGGACCAGGAGAAGGTTAGAGCGGTTCTGGAATGGGCCCAGCCCGGTACGAGATTGCAGCTCCAGAGATTTTTTGGGGTTTGCGAATTTCTACCGCAGATTCATCCGGGATTACAGCCGTGTGGCCGCTCCGTTAACTGCCTTGACTTCCAGTATCAGGAGCTTCAAGTGGAATCCGGAGGCGGATCGAGCGTTTCTGGATTTGAAGAGGCGATTCACCAACGCACCGATTCTCTCTCAACCGGACACGGCCCGTCAGTTCGTCGTTGAAGTGGACGCGCGTCTGATGTGGGAGTTGGCGCCATCCTGTCGCAGCGATGCTCCACGGACAGTAAACTCCATCCCTGCGCCTACTACTCTCGTCGCCTTTCGCCTGCGGAGAGGAATTACGATGTGGGTAACCGGGAGCTTCTCGCGGTGAAACTTGCCTTGGAGGAGTGGCGCCACTGGTTGGAGGCGGAGCAACCGTTTATTGTCTGGACTGACCACAAGAATCTTGCTTTACGTGCAATCGGCTAGACGTCTCAACTCCCCGTCAGGCCAGGTGGTCGTTGTTTTTCGGACGATTCAATTTTTTCCCTGACGTTCCGACCTGGATCTAAGAACGGCAAGGCGGACGCCTTGTCTCGGATGTTCTCCAAGACGGAGGAGGGTGGGTCCAAGACCGAGACAATTCTCCCCCGGAACTGCGTCGTGGGAGCTGTTAGGTGGAAGATTGAGGAGGAGGTGATGGCGGCTCTTCGGACGCAGCCCGGTCCCGTAACGGTCCACCCGGTCGGTTGTTTGTGCCTGAGTCGGTTCAGCTCTGCGGTCCTCAAATGGTCCCACGCCAGCAAGATGGCTTGTCACCCCTGGCGTGGCTCGGACGATGGCGTTTCTTCGCAGACGTTTTTGGTGGCCTGCCATGGCCGAGGATACTCGGGGTTATGTTGCAGCCTGTCCAGTGTGTGCGCAGAATAAGGGTACCAATCGGCCCAGCTCTGGACTACTTCACCCCCTTCCTATTCCCCGCGACCATGGTCGCATCTGGCCCTGGACTTTGTCACTGGGTTGCCCGCTTCTGAGGGGAACACGGTCGTTCTGACTATCGTGGACAGATTCAGCAAGTTCGCCCACTTTGTGCCAATTGCCAAGCTTCCCTCTGCCTCGGAGACGTCCGAGATCCTGGTTAGGGAGGTTTTCAGGGTCCACGGGTTGCCCAGTGATATCGTTTCCGACCGTGGCCCTCAGTTTACCTCTGCTGTCTGGAAGTCCTTCTGTTTGGCCATTGGAGCTACAGTCAGTCTCACATCTGGTTTTCACCCCCAATCTAATGGTCAGGCGGAGAGAGCCAACCAGAAGATGGAATCCACGCTACGCTGCCTGGCCTTTTCCAACCCCACCTCCTGGGTCTCTCAGTTGCCTTGGGTTGAGTATGCCCACAATACTCTCCCTACATCTGCCACTGGGATGTCTCCCCTTCCAGTGCCTGTATGGCTACCAACCTCCCTTGTTCCCTTCTCAGGAGAAGGAGCTCTCAGTGCCTTCTGTTCAGGCCCATATTAAATCGTTGCCACCGGACCTGGCATCGGGCCAGAAAGGCACTCCCTAGAGTTTCGACCGGTATCAGCTCCAGGCGAATCGTCGCGGATCCCCGCTCCCACCTACACCATCGGAGATAGGGTCTGGTTGGCCACACGGGATCTTCCTTTACGGACTGAGTCTAGGAAGTTGTTACCGAAGTTCATTGGTCCGTTTGTGGTGGAGAAGGTGATCAACCCGGTGGCAGTTCGACTCAAACTCCCGAGGACGCTCAGAGTCCATCCCACCTTTCATGTCTCCTGCCTCAAGCCTGTTTTCCTCAGTCCTCTGTTGCCTCCTCCGCCTCCTCCTCCTCCTCCTCGGATGATCGGAGGTGGTCCTGCCCACGGTGCGACGCATCATGGATTCCAGACGGCGGGGCCGGGGTTTCCAGTATCTCGTGGACTGGGAGGGGTATGGTCCTGAAGAGAGGAGTTGGATTCCGCGGCGACAGATCCTAGATGCTGACCTCATCCGTGACTTCTACCGCCTCCATCCTGGCGCTCCGGGAGTCCGCCCGGTGGCGTTCGTCGGAGGGGGGGTACTGTAACGATCCCGGCAGTCTGAGTCGGGTCCTGTCTGTGGACTAGTTTTTTCTGCTCGGGATCTCAGTTTCCCGAGGGTTCTGGAACGCTCCGGGGAGCTCTCTTGATTTCCGCACCTGCATCCCATCAGCAATCTGCACACCTGGTTCTGATCATCACCCTTCTTAGGCTCTGGCCTAACATCCATTCCCTGCCGGATCGTTAGCCATGAACAGTAGGTTTATCAGAGTATCAGTCTTAGAGCGTCTAGCGTTAGTTTTGTTGTTTTGCACCTTGTTGGTTTGTTGTTTACTTACCTCCGTTTTGTTCCATCTGCAGTCACTCGTCCGGAACCTTCATCCAACCTCTGCCTGGTGGTCGGCGGCTGCCGAGGCCATGATTGGATCAACCACTACACCCCTAACAACTAATCAACGCCGCCCGCTCTGTTCCCTGGATGATTCAGCATCACTCTTGAATTTGTAAATAAACACTCACCTTCGTTTCAACTTACCTTGTCCTGGTCTGCTTCTGGGTTCTGGCTTAGTAACTCGTGACAATACCGTGGTTTATGTGGTGAATGTGAATGAAACACATTGTTTTCAGAAGGGTTTTCATAAACATACCTTGTCCATAATGTAGAGGCCTATGGGATATTCATTGAAGAGGTAAGGGAGGAGGATGGTAAATGTGATCTGCATAACATACCAATACCAATTGACATACCTTTGTATGCCTCCTCGTCTGTATACCTACAGACACAAAAGTGAGCAGTTCAGTTATCTACATCCAATACAGCTAGCCTTCAACATATTCTTATAGCCTACATATTCTTACCTCTTTGTTGATTGATATCCATTGAATTGTGTCCATTTTCAGTTTTAGAAAGATTTGCACAAATATGAAAAGATGGATGTAATCATCATAAAACAATATCAATCTATCATATAAGGGACAAACCTTACCTTACATTGAGGAGATCTTTACATTGTTGAGTTAAGTGCCTGCAACTGCTGTGCTTTCAAATTAAAATCAAAATGTTTCAGTTGGGCAGTTAGGTTCCTGCAAGAACCCCTACCAACTAAGGAGGTTCCTCGATGAACCCCACCTCCTATGGGGTTCTTGGACAAACCTTTTTGGGGCAATTTTCAGTGCCAAGAACCCGAAGGTTCTTCGAAGAACTTTGAGGATCGTAGAAGAACCCTTGTTGAACCCCTAATTTTTTGAGTGTACAATACAGTAGCCAACAAAAGTTGTACAATTTGGTCAATGTCATCTTTCCAACTCATTAGTAGGCTATAGCCAAATGTTTCCCACGGACTAGTTATATTAGTCTACATTATAGCCTAATATTCCCAAGGTTGTTGACTATTTATGAGAACGTGTTCCTCGTCAATTTAAGTACAATTGCCTTAGGGTTAAATTAGTACCTGGCTATCGCCTATTGTATTCACCCTTTCCTTATTTTATAGCCCCCGTTGACCTTATCATCCACTTATTGACCCAGACTAAAATATACTATGTAGGATTCATTTTTCATAGCCTAATTGTAGCCTACACATTTTACAAAACCATCCAATCCCTTCAGGAATCACCAGTCACATTTTAATGAGAAATGACCCAGGACCACCAGTGACCTAAAGGGGCCACTGACACACACCACATACAACACACACACACACACACACACACACACACACACACACACACACACACACACACACACACACACACACACACACACACACGGTTTTACAAGCAGTGAGAATCCCTATGGCAGTAAATCCCCAGTCAGTGTAACTTCATACGTCATCCGATGTAACGAAGGACCCGTCTCTTAAATCATTAGCGTCATTTACAGGACCTTTCAAAGCGCCATTAGACTACAGTATAGACCATTTACAGGACCTTTTAAAGCACCATTAGACTACAGTATAGACCATTTACAGGACCTTTCAAAGCACCATTAGACTACAGTATAAACCATTTACAGGACCTTTCAAAGCACCATTAGACTACAGTATAAACCATTTACAGGACCTTTCAAAGCACCATTAGACTACGGTATAAACCATTTACAGGACCTTTCAAAGCACCATTAGACTACAGTATAAACCATTTACAGGACCTTTCAAAGCACCATTAGACTACAGTATAAACCATTTACAGGACCTTTCAAAGCACCATTAGACTACGGTATAAACCATTTACAGGACCTTTCAAAGCACCATTAGACTACAGTATAAACCATTTACAGGACCTTTCAAAGCACCATTAGACTACAGCAGAGTCATATATTGATTTGTAATATATGTCTCTAGGATACAGTATAGATCTGTGGGTTGACAGGACTAACCCTAACCTACCTGTACGGCAGGTAGCCTAGTGGTTAGAGCATTGGGCCAGCAACCGAAAATTCACTAGCTCAAATCCCCGAGCCGACAAGGTGACAAATCTGTCACTGTGCCCTTGAGCAAGGCACTTAATCCTAATTGCTCCAGGGTCGCCATTGATAATGGCTAACCCTGACCCCATTCTCCGAGGGTGTCACAGGGGGGAGTTAGGATATGCACACAAAAAAAATGTTAATCAATTTCACACAGAAATACTTGTACATGTGTGAAACAGGACAAATATAAGCACCCACATTATTATCAACTTAACATCTGCTGAATGTTAGCAGTAATATGGAGTATGGTCTGTGACAGACGGGAACACAGCTGGCCAGGGCCCAGGACTCAGAAAGACGTGGTTATGAGTGCATAGATCTCATGGAGTATACCTCCGTATAGAACCGTGTTCTCATCTCAACTGGTTTTACTGGCACTCCTAACGTACCATGAACTGTATAGACGGTCTAGCTACTCTAAACTGTTTTTGGACTGTACCCCTATTTAGATTAGTGCACATGTTCTGAGAATCCACAGCACACAAGACATGATGAGCAGATAATGTCCATGTACCGTACAGCACCTCCCTGGAAAGTGGATTAAGTACAGGAGATATCTATCCAGGGTGTTTACAGACAGACATTGGAAAATGATGTTCTCATATTCTGTTCCCTCTCTTGTTGTATTCTCTTCTGTTCATGTATTGGTTGGTGGACTTCCAGACTTGTGGAATGTTAGTATGCTGTAAATGGAATGTTAGCAGTGAATAGAAGGTTGATGGTAAATATAATTGTGTGCAGTGGGTAGAATCACTCGAATGCATGTTGGATGTCAACAGCAACAGAATGTTCGTTTTGAGTAGAATGTTCAATGCTAACATTCCACAAGTCTGGAAGTCCACCAACCAATACACGAACAGAAGAGAATACAACAAGAGAGGGAACATAATATGAGAACATCATTTTCCACTGTCTGTCTGTAAACACCCTGGATAGATACCTCCTGTACTTAATCCACTTTACAGGGAGGTGCTGTACGGTACATGGACATTATCTGCTCATCATGCCTGGTGTGCTGTGGATTCTCAGAAAAGGTGCACTAATCTAAATAGAGGTACAGTGCAATACAGTTTAGAGTAGCTAGACCGTCTATACAGTTCATGGGAAATATAACCTTTGCTATGGATAAAATGCATGCTAGCCGCACCAACAACAGAATGTTAGATTTGAGTAGAATTCTCATTGTAAATAGAATGTTTTGCTATGGATAGAATGCATGCTGGATGTCAACAACAACACAATGCTAGCTCAACTGAAGTGAAAAATATCTGTCTGGTACATTAACTACAGGGAGAGAGTTAACAGCATAGTGAATCAGTAGGCTACAGTGCATAGCTAAGAGGAGGAGGGAGTTATCCCCGCTTCATTTGGTCCATGTTTAATTCATTCTGGCTATTAAAGGGAGAAGTAGAGTCGTAAACAACGCATGCTGGGCCGACAAAGGAAATCTCTCTCTCTCGGTTTCTCTCTCTCTCTCTCTCTCTCTCTCTCTCTCTCTCTCTCTCTCTCTCTCTCTCTCTCTCTCTCTCTCTCTCTCTCTCTCTCTCTCTGAATTCAATTAAAATTCAAGGGGCTTTGTTGGCATGGGAAACATATGTTTACATTGCCAAAGCAAGTGAAATAGATAATAAACCAAAGTGAAATAAACAATAAAACATGAACAGTAAACATTACACTCACAAAAGTTCCAAAGGAATAAAGATGTGCAAATAGTTAAACTACAAAAGGGAAAATAAATCTCTCTCTCTCTCTCTCTCTCTCTCTCTCTCTCTCTCTCTCTCTCTCTCTCTCTCTCTCTCTCTCTCTCTCTCTCTCTCTCTCTCTCTCTCTCTCTCTCTGCTAATTAAGAGTGGGCTAACAACAGCTGGGGGTAACAGCAAGGGGTACCACTCTACACACACACACACATATACACACATACACACACTAATTAAATACAAACACTTTCGTGAGGACAATTTAACGCTTTGGATCGTCTCGGCACGGACGTTTCTATTGGACCACAGTTCTCATCAGTCATGTTGAAGCTGACACCCTGTCCTGAGGGAACCCAGCCCCAGCCCAACACACACAAACAACTCAGTTCATGTGTTAAAAAAAAAACAATCGTACAAAATGATGGGCTGTTGTCAATTCAATAAATTATTTTGAATTAATCTCTGGAATGTAAATGTAAATGGCATTGATGAGCCCAGCCCTGGTTTGTCTGTCAGTATTAAATACTGTCTGGGATGGGCTGGAATGGGATGGGCTAGATTTATAGATAGCTGTAATCATATAAACTGTTGCTCTCTCACTGCTGTTAAGAGCCTGGCAGATGGTAGCTTTAGCTGAGTCAGAACTCTCTCTCACACACACACACACACACACACACACACACACATCTCTCTCTCTCTCTCTCTCTCTCTCTCTATGGGCACCTTATTCCCTATTGCAGGGTTCCCCAACTGGTGGCACCCCAGCAGAATTTGGCCCGCGGGTGATTTTATTTGGCCCGCCAAGTTTTCTGAGCAAAAAATATAAAAAATATGTTTTATTGTTGGACATAAAATACTTTAAAAACAGCAGCAAATCAGCTCCAAGTGATATACATTTTGGAAATCTGTTTCAAAATATTCCCACGGATAATAGAGATGTGTATGCGATAGGATACAAATGTAAGCAAGGTTTGAAATTATTATGTTTTAGTCAATTTGCAGTCTGCAAATTATTTGTAATTATGTTCTGCCCCCCTGAACATCCGCTCAAGAGAATAATTGGCCTGCGGCTGAAACTAGTCGATGATCTCTGCCCTATGGAATCCCCTACTTTTGACCATGGCAATATTATAATGATATTATTACCATGCTATTATAACCATGTTATTACTATCATGTTATTACTATCATGTTATTACTATCATGTTATTATTACCATGTTATTACTATCATGTTATTACTATCATGTTATTATTACCATGTTATTATTATCATGTTATTACTATCATGTTATTATTACCATGTTATTACTATCATGTTATTACTATCATGTTATTATTACCATGTTATTATTATCATGTTATTACTATCATGTTATTATTATCATGTTATTACTATGATGTTATTCATCCTGCTGTACAGGTTTTATTACTCTTCCTGTTGTTGGGAAAATGACTGACTTGTGTTCACACACACACACACACACACACACACACACACACACACACACACACACACACACACACACACACACACACACACACACACAAACCCCATAGAGCTTTCACATCTGTGTGATGTCCAGACTGATGTCCAGAATGACAAGCTATCATTTCCTGTGATTTTTATCTCAACAGCCATGTTCAACTTCCATCTGGAAATAGATAATGATAATGTTGTTCTCTGACCCTCACTTCCAACCTGGGGTTCATCCTAAATGGCAACCAATTTCCTATTTAGTCCACTACAGTAGTGCTCTCGTCAAAAGTAGTGCACTATATAGGGAATAGGGTGGCATTTGGAATGCAGCCCTGATGTTTCAGGAGGCCACATCTGAGTGCTGTTATCAGAAATGTCTGTTGTTGTTTTATTGATTTATTGATTTATTGATATTTTATTTAGTTTGTTCCAATGACCAGATACTAGAGTCTATATATTTTAACCAATGACCTGATAATATAGTCTATATATTCTAACCAATGACCTGATAATATAGTCTATATATTCTAACCAATGACCTGATAATAGAGTCTATATATTCTAACCAATGACCTGATAATATAGTCTATATATTCTAACCAATGACCTGATAATAGACTGGCATATTCTAACCAATGACCTGATAATAGAGTCTATATATTCTAACCAATGACTTGATAATAGACTGGCATATTCTAACCAATGACCTGATAATAGAGTCTATACATTCTAACCAATGACCTGATAATAGAGTCTATATATTCTAGCCAATGACCTGATAATAGACTGGTATATTCTAACCAATGACCTGATAAAATAGTCTATATATTCTAACCAATGACCTGATAATAGAGTCTATATATTCTAACCAATGACCTGATAATAGAGTCTATATATTTTAACCAATGACCTGATAATAGAGTCTATATATTCTAACCAATGACCTGATAATAGAGTCTATATATTCTAACCAATGACCTGATAATAGACTGGTATATTCTAACCAATGACCTGATAATAGAGTATATATATTCTAACCAATGACCTGATAATAGAGTATATATATTCTAACCAATGACCTGATAATAGAGTTTATATATTCTAACCAATGACCTGATAATAGAGTCTATATATTCTAACCAATGACCTGATAATAGAGTCTATATATTCTAACCAATGGCCTGATAATAGAGTCTATATATTCTAACCAATGACCTGATAATAGAGTCTATGTATTCTAACCAATGACCTGATAATAGACTGGTATATTCTAACCAATGACCTGATAATAGAGTTTATATATTCTAACCAATGACCTGATAATAGAGTCTATATATTCTAACCAATGACCTGGTAATAGAGTCTATATATTCTATCCAATGACCTGATAATAGACTGGCATATTCTAACCAATGACCTGATAATAGAGTCTATATATTCTAACCAATGACCTGATAATAGACTGGTATATTCTAACCAATGACCTGATAATAGACTGGCATATTCTAACCAATGACCTGATAATAGAGTCTATATATTCTAACCAATGACCTGATAATAGACTGGTATATTCTAACCAATGACCAGATAATAGACTGGCATATTTTAACCAATGACCTGATAATATAATCTATATATTCTAACCAATGACCTGATAATAGAGTCTATATATTCTAACCAATGACCTGATAATATAGTCTATATATTCTAACCAATGACCTGATAATATAGTCTATATATTCTAACCAATGACCTGATAATAGAGTCTATATATTCTAACCAATGACCTGATAATATAGTCTATATATTCTAACCAATGACCTGATAATATAGTCTATATATTCTAACCAATGACCTGATAATAGAGTCTATATATTCTAACCAATGACCTGATAATAGAGTCTATATATTCTAACCAATGACCTGATAATAGAGTCTATATATTCTAACCAATGACCTGATAATAGAGTCTATATATTCTAACCAATGACCTTGATAATAGAGTCTATATATTCTAACCAATGACCTGATAATAGAGTCTATATATTCTAACCAATGACCTGATAATAGAGTCTATATATTCTAACCAATGACCTGATAATAGAGTCTATATATTCTAACCAATGACCTGATAATAGAGTCTATATATTCTAACCAATGACCTGATAATATAGTCTATATATTCTAACCAATGACCTGATAATAGAGTCTATATATTCTAACCAATGACCTGATAATAGAGTCTATATATTCTAACCAATGACCTGATAATAGACTGGTATATTCTAACCAATGACTTGATAATAGAGTCTATATATTCTAACCAATGACCTGATAATAGACTGGTATATTCTAACCAATGACTTGATAATAGAGTCTATATATTCTAACCAATGACCTGATAATAGACTGGTATATTCTAACCAATGACTTGATAATAGAGTCTATATATTCTAACCAATGACCTGATAATAGACTGGTATATTCTAACCAATGACCTGATAATAGAGTCTATATATTCTAACCAATGACCTGATAATAGAGTCTATATATTCTAACCAATGTCCTGATAATAGACTGGTATATTCTAACCAATGACCTGATAATAGAGTCTATATATTCTAACCAATGACCTGATAATAGAGTCTATATATTCTAACCAATGACCTGATAATAGAGTCTATATATTCTAACCAATGTCCTGATAATAGACTGGCATAGGGTGACCTTCTGGATCAAACAGTGAGAGGAAAACTAAACCTTCTGAATTGAAATGAAAGCAATCGCACAACGCGAAGTAACAAACATTGTGTGTGTGTGTGTGTGTGTGTGTGTGAGTGCGCGTTTCGATGCAAGCATCTGCCCTGTCACCAGGGGGTTGTATTTACTGCTGGGTGACACGCAGACACACACACACTGGTGACACACACACTCAAACACACAGTGTGTGTGTCCTTGTGTGTGAGTGTTTTGTGTGTGTGTGAGTGTGTGAGTGTGTGTGTGTGTGAGTGTGTGTGTGAGTGTGTGCTTGTGTGTGTGTGTGTGTGTGTGTGAGTGTGAGAGTGTGTGAGTGCTGTGTGTGTGTGAGTGTGTGCTTGTGTGTGTGTGAGTGTGTGAGTGCGGTGTGTGTGTGAGAATGTGTGAGTGCTGTGTGTGTGTGTTTCATGGGTTAATGCTGGAGGATTTAGAGGCTACACTAAAACACTTCATCACTCTCAGGCCATTTGATAATTAGCAAGTGTCCAAGCAACTGAAATACTGTCAACGCTCCAGATTTACACACTGTGTCAGTACACTGTGTGTGTGTGTGCTCTGTAAGGTGCACTGCATTCATTATCAGTATGAAACAGTGTAAATCACATCTTCAGGGAATACCCCTTTAAAGCGATGGTCTGCGATTTTTACAACACATTGGAACTTTTCAATTAATGATACATAGCCATTGATTCTTGAAGAATTTAATGTAACAAAACAACTGACAGGGCGGCTTTAAAGGGACTTATTAGACAAAGTTGTTATGTAATTGTTTAAGATAGATACTGCATGGTCGGTCAGTGGGTAGAGCTGATGAGAGGTACATCCTGTGCCCGTTCAGAGAAAAAGACACACGCATCATCAAACAGGTAAAGCGTCAATAACTGACTAAGATTGTATCCTACTACACCGGCTCTGACACTCATCGGATGTGGCAGGGCTTGCAAACTATCACGGATTACAAGGGAAACCCAGCCGCAAACTGCCCAGTGATGCGAGCCTACCAGATGAGGTAAATGCCTTCTATGCTCGTTTCGAGGCAAGCAACACTGAACCATGCGTGAGAGCACCAGCTGTTCAGGACGACTGAATGATCACGCTCTCCGTAGCCAATGTGAGTAAGAGTTAACATTCACAAGGCCGTAGGGCCAGAGGGATTACCAGGATGCATACTCAGAGCATGCGCTGACCAGCTGGAAAATGTACTCATATACCTACATGTTTCAAGAAGACCACCATAGTCCCTTTGCCCAAGAACGTCAAGGTAACCTATCTAAATGACTATTGCCCCGTAGCACTCAAATCTGTAGCAATTAAATGCTTTGAAAGGCTGGTCATGGCTCACATCAATACCATCATCCCAGACACCCTGGACCCACTCCAATTCGCATACAGCCCCAACAGATCCACAGATGACGCAATCTCTATTGTACTCCACACTGCACTTTCCCACCTGGACCAAGAGGAACACCTATGTGAGAATGCTGTTCATTGACTACAGCTCAGTGTTCAACACCAAAGTGCCTGCCTTCCAAGCTCATCACAAAGCTAAGGACCCTGGGACTGAACACCTCCCTCTACAACTGAATCCTGGACTTCCTGGCTGGGCGCCCCCAGGTGGTGAGGGTAGGCAACAACACGCGCCACGTTGACCCTCAACATGGAGGCCCCTCAGGGATGCGTGCTTAGTCCCCTCCTGTACACCCCGAGTGGCCGCGCACGAATCCAACACCATCATTAAGTTTGCCGATGACACAACGGTGGTAGACCTGATCACCAACAACGATGAGACAGCCTACAGGGAGGAGGTCAGAGACCTGGTAGCATGGCACCAGGACAACAACCTCTTCCTCAACGTCACCAAGACAAAGGAGCTGATCGTGGACTGCTGGAAATGGAGGGCCGAGCACACTCCCATTCACATTGATGGTGCTGTGGTGGAGCGGGTCGAGAGCTTCAAGTTCCTCGGTGTCCACATCAATAAGGATTTATCACGGTCTACACACACCAACACAGTCGTGAAGAGGGCATGACAACACCTCTTACCCCTCAGAAGGCTGAAACTATTTCACAAGGGCCCTCAGATCCTCAAAAAGCTATACAGCTGCACCATCGAGAGCATCTTGACTGGCTGCATCATCGCTTGGTATGGCAACTGCTTGGCATCCGACCGCAAGGCGCTACAGAGGGTAGTGCGTACGGCCCAGTACATCACTGGGGCTGAGCTCCCTGCCATCCAGGATCTCTATACCAGGCGCTGTCAGAGGAAGGCCCTAAAAATGTTCATTGACTCCAGCCACCCAAGTCATAGACTGTTTTCTCTGCTACAGCACGGAAAGCAGTACCGATGCACCAATTCTGGAACCAACAGGACGCTGAACAGCTTCTATCCCCAAACTATAAGACTGCTAAATAGTCTTCATTGACTCTTTTTGCGTTCACTTTTTTGACTCATCACATACGCTGCAGCTACTGTTGACCATCTGTCACTTTATTCTTCATTATATGTACATATCTACCTCAATTACCTCGTACCCCTGCACATCAACTCGGTACTGGTATGGTACCCTGTATATATAGCCAAGTTATCATTACTCATTATGTATCTATTATTACTTTGATTATTACATGTTTTACTTTTCTATTATTTCAACAACAAAAAAATCTCTCTGCATTGTTGGGAACGGCCCGTCAGTAAGCATTTCACTGTTAGTCTACACCTGTTGTTTACCAAGCATGTGACTAATAACATCTTGATTTGATTTGACACAAACGTCTGCATGTGAACTGCACACACACTTAAGTCATTTAGCAGACGCTCTTATCCAGAGCGACTTACAGTTAGTGAAGACATATATTTTTTTTTATACTGGCCCCCCATGGGAATCGAACCCACAACCCTGGCGTTGCAAACGCTATGCTCTGTCAACTGAGCTACATCCCTGCCGGCCATTCCCTCCCCTACCCTGGACGACGCTGGGCCAATTGTGCGCCGCCCATGAGTCTCCCGGTCGCAGCCGGCTGCGACAGAGCCTGGATTCGAACCAGGATCTCTAGTGGCACAGTTAGCACTGCGATGCAGTGCCTTAGACCACTGCGCCACTCAGGAGACACATGCTTGTAGACACACACGCACACAAAGGCACACAAACACACCTCCCTGTGGAGGACAGAACAGTAGCAGGTGGTAGAGAGTCAGTGTGACTGAATGACCGGCATCTCTAACAACACACACACACACACACACACACACACACACACACACACACACACACACACACACACACACTAGCTAACTGGGTAACAGATGAGTCTCTAGGCCCGTTTGGACAAATTCCTCCTATTCACTGGTCCAGAGTCAGATTGCATCCCTAATGGGACTGGGATTAAGAGTAGGGTGTTCTGATCCTAGATCTGTGGTTAGGTAGCACTCTCTACTTCAGTGGTAGTAGACAACAACAGAATATATAATTCAACAACAACAACAACAACAACTACTTTTCTAATCCATATAAGATTGTGTGGGTTATTTTTTTTTATTAAAACCTGTGGACTGTTTCAGACTGAATTAACTAATGACATGATTTAAAAGTGTAATTAGGAATAAGAACGTTAGGGTCTTGGAGGGCTGTGGGATTCACCTGGGCTGCGTCTCAAATGGCACTCTATTCCATTCCCTATTTAGTACACTACTTTAGACCAGGGCCCACAGGGAATATGGGGTACAGTGTATATAGGGAACAGGGTGTGATTTAGACGTGGCCCTGGGTTCTGTTTGTCCTGTCTGGCTCTCTGTAGGGCCCTGCAGCTGTGACTGCATTGGGAGGACTGGGGGAGGCATCAACTGAAAGGCTCTACTGTACACAAGCACACATCTGCATGAGAGCGAACTAGCATACACACCCACATGTTATGCACACACACACATTTACAGAGACAAACACGTGTTCACTAGTATAATCGTCAACACAGACACACACAACACACCATCTCAGACTTCTACACTGTCTCTGCCAATGGCAGTGGGGAGTTGGAGAGCGAGAGAGACGAGAGAGAGAGAGAGAGAGAGAGAGAGAGAGAGAGAGAGAGAGAGACAGTGATCCGTGATTATGACTGTGATGATCATGATTTTCCGCCCCAGTTGCCGTTGGATCCCGGGGAGCAGCTGCGTGCTCCGACGATCCCAGCTTTCCGATGGACGTTCCGACTGGAACCGGTTGATTCCTAATGATTCGGAAGGGAAGGAATACTGGCAGGCCTGCTGACCAGCACATGCTGAGGGGCAAGAGGGACAGACAGGGGGAGAGAGAGAGAGAGAGAGAGAGAGAGAGAGAGAGAGAGAGAGAGAGAGAGAGAGAGAGAGAGAGAGAGAGAGAGAGAGAGAGAGAGAGAGAGAGAGAGAGAGAGAGAGATGTAGACGAGGGACGGAATGGATGGAAAGGAGGGAGGGAGAGGGAGAGAAAGGGAGGGAAAGAGAGAGAGAGAGAGAGAGAGAGAGAGAGAGAGAGAGAGAGGGATATGGAGAGGTGGTAGAGGGAGGGAGAAGGAGGAGAGTGGGCTGTCCCCATAACACAATGAGATTAACACAGAAACATCCTCATATTGCCAGTATCAAACACGTCTGTCAGTTTGTCGTGACCACACAGTGTCGTTTGAAACCATACTGTGTGTGTGATAGCGATCACCTAGGTAACGTAGCTGTCAATCCACAAGCATCATTCCATATGTGTACATCACGTGTAGCTCATGACAATTACCCGACAGATGAAAAATAGACTCTCTCATACTGTCAACGTGGTTGCATTAGGTTTTCATGGCATGCAGCTGTTATATGGGGACTGTTTGAATTGACAACTAAACTACTGATATCAGCAAGGCTTCAATGAACATAATAAATCTTTATTATACATTTGGGCTTTAATCCTTCTACAACAGTACAATACAACGGGTAGGGTTACAGCGGTGATGTTTGCTGCAAGGTGGGCACTATCGCGAGGTCTGGAGTCTGTGACTGTTCCTGCTGTTATGTGAAGTTGGTCTCTTTGAGCCTTCTCTTCCACTCTTCTTCTCTCATTGAAGCTGTCACAAAGAAACGATCTGGATTTAGATAGGGCCTGAATCACAAAGACAAGTTCCCTGCACCTCTCACATACTCACACGCACACACACACACACACACAGACTCACGTACAGAAGAACACACACACACGCTGTACACTCCGCTTTAACACACCCACACAGAGAGCGAGATGAACACACACACACACACACACACACACACACACACACACACACACACACACACACACACACACACACACACACGTCTCTATTTCCAACCAGGAAGGGGTGTGTAGGGGTCTGAGAGTGGAGGTGGTAGTGTTTGATGCAGCTCTACTATCCTCAGGCTGATAGAGCTGTGAAGCTGTAGAATACTGTTGATAGGAGCTCTTAACATACTGAAGGTATACAACTATCACTCCTCCACACATGCTACACTGCAGGGCTGGAGCTACTCGGTGAGCAGGCTTTTGTTCCAGCCCTGCTCTAACACACATGATTCAGCTACACAAGGTTCTGCCAACCCTCCTCCTAGAGTGCTATTGGGTGAGCAGGCTTTTGCTCTAACACAATTGGGTTTGTGATGTAAGCACTGCAGCCATTTTGTGTCAAAACATTCCCCAGTCACCTCTAATGCTTTGAGCCAGTGCAGCAAAGCAGTTTCATTCACAATAACACTGTCCGTCTGTTCCCGCTCCCCCTCTCCGGAGCTCGACGTCGCCGGTTTACTAACCCTCCGGTCCTGGCAACCTTCATTACGCACACCTGCGTGTCATCGTTAGGCACACCTGGACTTCACCACTTCCCTGATTGCTTCCCCTTTATTTAGCCCTCTGTTGTCATCAGTCCTTGGGTGTTATTGGTTCTTCTCTCACGTTACAGTGCACGCGGCAGTATGTTTGTTCCTTTGTATCTGTTCAGTATTAGAACTCACCTTCTGTACCTGCGTTTCTGACTCCCGGGCGTAAACGTTACAAACACAAACGGCCATAAGCGAGTGGGAAACTGATAGTGTACAGATGGGGGAGGAGTAAAGCAAAACCCTGCTGTGCCAACAATGGTTACTGATCATCACCGCCCACTCCTTCTCTCTCTGGCGCTCGCTCTTAATGAGGCTTCTAACGAAAAGTTCAAACGAGGGGGATTAATGGGACAAGTGTTCCCGAGAGGTTCCAGGAAGTTAGTCATCATTAAATATTAGAGCGATTAATATTTAATCGCTGGGCGATATAATTAATGGGGTAGAGCTCAGATGGATGTCCACAGTGCTCTATCCTTTTGATCTGGAAGGGTAAATATTAAAACTGTTACGACAAAATCAATGTGTTACGAATTATGGACGGCAAACTCTCATGTTAACCTTTTATAATGGGTGGAAATACAGTGTGATGGCTTATTGTGAGTCATTGTGGGTTACTTTTATCATATGTCTGAGTCGTTCTTTTTAGATGTTATGTAACAGAGTTAAGAATGTACAGTAAGCTCACTCCACAGCTAGCTTGACATTTCGCGGATGGAGCTATGGAATTAGATGTTTTTCGGTAGCTCAAACAGTTGGTACTCTGTGTAGTCAAGAAGTTTGAGCAGAGGATGACAGGTTCGAGTCCGGTATGGGGACAGGGACAGCGGAGGAAGCGGAAATACTAGCAGCACACTGACATCCATTTCAGTTAGAGTGATCAAATTTCAGTAGTAGTTTTTATACGGTACCCAAGACAGAAAGTCTGTGATATTATTTGACCAAAAGAGAAATAGCTAAATGTGTAAATGTGATGTAGCAGATTTGATAGAATTTAGCCTTAAATCAACACTTAGTATGTGAAAGAAAACCAAGGTCTTCTCTCTTCACACTTTACAAGGTCAAACCTTACCATATGGAAACATACTGATCATGCCATTTGTTGTCTTCTTATGACCTATTTACTGCACTGTGTTGGAAGAAAGTCAACTAGGCCAAGTAGTTGTAGTGGTACCGTAGTGTCTTAAAAACCACTATCTATTATAGAGAGGCTCCTCCTGGTTAGTAACGCTTGACTGGGCTGTAGTGTTAACATTTTCATTCTCTATCACACACACACACATGTGGGCATACACATACTCCTTAGTGTGTGTTCATAGACATACAAGTCCATTCTTAGAACATACTCCCAGGTGGAACCAAAGAAACGAACAGATGGGGTAGGTTTTGTATGGGGTGATAAGGGAACACCCAAGAACTCTCTCTCTCTCTCTCTCTCTCTCTCTCTCTCTCTCAGGAAAAGTCTGAAATCCCCAGAAAGTCTTGGAGAGAAGAGGGAAGGTGTTATGGGGATTTGAGATGTCAGGATACCACACAGGAAGTCTGTTTCTGATGCTTTCCTCGTGTGTGTGTGTGTGGCACAGCCAGACAAGTGGACTGGGAACACAGTAAAAGACTCAGTGTTGAATAATGTATGGGTCCATTTGACTGTAGCTTCACTTCTGTATCCTGTTCAGGAAGTCAAGGTCACCGCTACAGAGCAGAGACAAAGAACAACTACAGGCCTCAAGTCAAACACTGCACTTGGTAAATATTAGGGGAAGTTATTTAGAAGAATCCACATCAGCAACCAGACGTCACATGGAAGCATAAACACACACACACACACACACACACACCAACACACACAACACACAACACACACACACAACACACACACACACACACACACACCGCCCAAGAGAAATGTTCCAACGTAGGGAAGAAGAGACCAGAGAAGAGAGACCTGGGGAGTGATTTGACATTCCTCTGAAGAAGAGAAGGAGAGATTAGTTCTAATATTTACCTTATTTTATCCCTCTCTCCTCTCTAATCTGTTTTTCTCTCTCCACAGGGTGCATGTGTGTGTGTTGTGTGTGTGTGTGTGTGTGTGTGTGTGTGTGTTGTGTGTGTGTGTGTGTGTTTGTGTGTGTGTTGTGTGTTGTGTGTGTTGGTGTGTGTCTTCCACACAACCAACAGTGTCCTTCTCCTTCCCTTCTCAGACACTTTATTCATTGCATTTAAACTCCTCCCATCTATTTAACAGATAGAATTCTGCCTCAACATTCTCTTCCCTTCAGGAGCCAACAAACGTTCCACCGCAAAGTTATTATATACCACTAGAAATCACGGGGGCTCCTCAGAGGAGAAAGGGAGGACCACCCTCCTCAGTGAATTTCAACAAACAAAGAAAATAGTGCAACATTTAGATAAGACTATACTAAATATATTCTTGTCACCAAATAATTGATTAAAGCACACTGTTTTGCAATGAAGGTCTGCAGCAGCCTCAGCAGCACTCTGTAGGGTAGCACCATGGTGTAGCCGGAGGACAGCTAGCTTCCGTCCTCCTCTGGGTACATTGACTTCAATACAAAACCTAGGAGGCTCACCCCCTTCCATAGACTTACACAGTAATTATGAAAACTTCTGGAGGACGTCCTCCAACCTATCAGAGCTCTTGCAGCATGAACTAACATGTTGTCCACCCAATCAAAGGATCAGAGAATGAATCTAGTACTGAAAGCATAAGCTACAGCTAGCTAGCACTGCAGTGTATAAAATGTGGTGAGTAGTAGACTCAAAGAGAGAGAAAGACAATAGTTGAACAGTTTTGAACAAATTCATTTTTGCCAAAATTAAGGAGATGTCATGAGCACTCTCTCTCCCTGGTAGCAACATTAATTGCATTCAATTATCTTCCACTCTGCTCACCTCCCTCTCTCTACTCAGCCTAACTAGCTCCACCTGCCCTGCTCTGCTCTTGTTACCTGGCCAGCTGCACTGCATTTCCCACTCACCATCCTCACCTTGCCTCACTCTGTTCTAATTACTCTGCCAGCTGAACTGCATTTCCCCACTACCTCTCCCAGTATATCAAGCCCTGGTTTTCAGCCAAGCCCTGTCAGATCGTCTTCAAACCCGGACCAGTAACCTGCCTGTCTGCGCTCTGACTCCTGTTTGTGATACCGATCCTTTCTTGACTGCCTCCTTGTTCTACTGCCCCGTCTATCCCAACCTGCCTTCTGGACCTCGACTACTCTCCGATCTTCAGCCCCTCCCGGTAACTCAGTTTCTGCCTTCTGTCTCTCACCACGATATTTGCCCAGCCCTGATCTGTACTTCTGCCTGCCATTCATATTGCTGTTGTGTGTGTGTGTTCCCCCAGGTCTCCGACCACCAGATGAGCGTGCCCAGACGTTTCACCACCCTCAGCCCGATACGCCGCTCCATCACTGGGGAACACACACACTAAGCACTTGGACTGGACACCCCCGGACATTTGGTGACCCCCGGAGCACAGGTACCCACAGGAGGACCCTGAAAGACCCCCTGACACCCCTGGGACTCCTCTTCCCGCCTGTAACCTTGAATAAAGAACTCTGAATTTGAACTTGCGCTCTTGGGTCCTCTTCTGTTCGTGACAGAACGATCTGACCATCATGGACCCAGCGCACTCCCCTGACTACGATGGAGGAAGAGCCAGAGAGGACTGCCCTACAGCGACTGGAACGCTCTGAGGGAGACATAAATCGGATGGCTGGCGACATCGCTTCCCTTCTCCAGCGATTCAACCAGCAGCAACAACAGTTCCAACTGCAGCAACAACAGCTAGCCCAAGCCCTGCAACTACTCTCAAGCCCGGCTACTCCACCTGCACCCCCCTGGTCCTTTTGTTCCTGTACCACCGATACTCCTTCATCCCTCCGCTGGAGGTCCCAATGCTGCAGGCCCGGCAGTGCTGCCACCAGATCCCCACGCTCCTGAACCAAGGATTGGGAACCCGGAACGTTTTGATGGCAACCAGAAGCAAGTAAGACCATTCTTGAGCAGCTGCCGAATCCAGTTTGCACTACAGCCCAGGACTTTCTCAACAGAGGGAGCCAAGGTGGGGTATGTCATCACACATCTCACCGGTCGAGCTCGGTTGTGGGGGAACGGCGGATTCGACCGGCAAACCCCAGCCTGTGCCTCCTTCAGTGCCTTTGAGGAGGAGATGTTAAAGGTCTTTGACCTAGGCTCGCTTAACAGCCGAAGCGTCACAAGCTCTGCTCACCATCCGTCAGGGCAATCGGACAGTGGCAGACTTCTCCATTGACTTTCGTACCCTGGCCAGTCAAAGCTCGTTTAACCCAGAGGCACTGGTGCAAGCCTTCCTCCATAGCCTGGCGGACTATATCAAGGGCGAGCTTGTTTCCCATGACCCGCCCTCAACGCTTGATGCCGCCATTGACCTTGCCGTTCGCATTGACGCGCCGTATACAGACCCGGAGGAGGGAGAAGGGCCGTCTCAGTCAACCTGCCATCCGTACTCGGGTCGATACCGCTTCTGTCCAGCCCCTGCCTGTCAAGTCCCATAGCCAACTCAATCAGCCTGAGCCCATGGAGATTGGCACGTGCCTCTCTGACTCCCGAGGAGCGTGGCGCCGTCTAAGCTCCAACCTTGCCTCTACTGTGGTGGCGAGAATCACCGTGTCGCTACTTGTCCGGCAAAAGCCGCAGCTCACCAGGTGTAGGGGAGATCCGGGTGAACTCAACAAGCCTTCAGTCTCCCTCCATCCGAAAGACCCTGCTTCATCTCCGCCTTCAGCTTTCTGACAAGACTCATACATTGGCCGCCCTTGTGGATTCCGGAGCCGAAGCAAACATCATGGACCCTGAGCTTGCACAGCAACTGGGCGTGAAACCATCATCAACTGACACAACCCATTCCTGCACGAGCCCTGGATGGGCATCATCTTGGCACTGTCACTCATATCTCCGCCCCTGTGACAATCCTGCTGTCAGAAACCACCAGAGTCCATCCAGTTTCACCTCCTACACTCACCTGGCCAACCACTCATTCTTGGATACCCGTGGCTCCGTCAGCACAACCCCCACATCGACTGGGAGACAGGAACAGTCCGTGAGTGGGGAAGGAGTTGTCACCAGACCTGTTTAAGGGGGGCCACCCTGCCCGTTCACCGGGAAGGATCTAGCGCTACCTCCGACATATCCAATGTTCCGGCCTGTTACCACAGCCTGAAAGAGGTGTTCAACAAATCCAAGGCGACATCTCTACCCCCACACAGACCCTATGACTGCGCGATTGATCTCCTGCCTGGACACAGCACCTCCCAAGGGTCGTCTGTATTCACTGTCAGCCCCGGAAGAAAGGCCATGGAGGACTACATTAATGACTCTCTTGCCTCCGGGATAATTAGACCGTCGTCTTCCCCCGCAGGAGGCGGATTCTTCTTTGTCGGCAAGAAGGACGGTTCTCTTCGTCCATGCATAGATTACCGGGGTCTGAACGACATCACGGTTAGAATCGCTACCCACTGCCCTTACTTTCGTCTGCCTTCGAACTGCTGCAGGGAGCCACTGTATTCACTAAGCTGGACCTTCGCAATGCCTACCATCTGGTGCGGATGAGGGAGGGAGACGAATGGAAGACAGCGTTCAACACACCAACCGGCCACTATGAATATCTCGTCATGCCCTTCGGCCTCACCAATGCCCCAGCAGTTTTTCAAGCCCTAGTGAATGATATCCTCAGGGGACATGCTAAATACGTTCGTATTTGTGTACCTTGGACGATATTTTAATATTCTCAAAGACTCTGTCAGAACACACGCACCACGTCCGGTTGGTCCTCGCCGCCTGCTGGAGAACTCTCTTTTCGTGAAGGCAGAGAAGTGCGAGTTCCATGCCAAGACCGTTTCATTCCTGGGGTATGTGGTGACCGAGGGCAGCATTCAGATGGATCTCACGAAGGTGTCGGCTGTCACTTCCTGGCCAGTTCCTGAGTCTCGGAAGAAGTTGCAACAGTTCCTGGGCTTTGCCAACTTTTATAGGAGATTCATCAGAAACTATAGCACAGTGGCTGCACCCCTCACGGCGCTAACCAGCACTAAACAACCGTACCAATGGACATCAGCTGCTGATAAGGCCTTCAATATCCTCAAGACATGTTTCACTTCTGCTCCCATCCTCCAGATGCCAGGATGCAGCAAGGCAGTTTGTGGTGGAGGTAGATGCTTCGGACGTGGGAGTGGGTGCAGTGCTTTCTCGAAGAGCAGCTGAGGATGGCAAGATGCACCCCTGTGCCTTCTACTCCCGTCGGCTAACCCCTGCCGGAATGCAACTACGACATTGGGAACCGCGAGCTGTTGGCTGTCAAGCTCGCCCTTGAAGAATGGCGGCACTGGTTAGAGGGGGTCAAAGGAACCATTCGTAGTGTGGACAGACCACAAGAACCTGGAGTATATCCAAACAGCCAGGAGGCTGAACTCCGTCAACAGCGGTGGTCTCTGTTCTTTACGCGCTTCAATTTCACGCTCTCCTACCGCCCGGGATCTCGCAACATCAAACCTGATGCTCTTTCCCGGATGTTTCAGAAGGGACAGACCACCGCCATGACAGCTCCCATTCTTCCCAGCCACTTGGTCGTAGCGGCCCTCACCTGGGAGATCGAGAAGCAGGTCATGGAGGCTCTTCGGGACCAGCCAGGTCCAAGCACCAGCGCCCCCAACCGTCTGTTTGTTCCAGCAAATCTCAGGTCACCTGTGATTCAGTGGGGGCACGAATCCCGTCTGGCCTGTCATCCCGGCATCACTCGCACCCTTCATCTGGTCCGCCAGCGGTTCTGGTGGCGGGGGATGAGACGGGATGTCCGAGAATTCATCCGAGCTTGTCCCACTTGTAGCGAACAAGACTCCCAACCAGCCTCCTGCTGGGTTGCTGCAACCCCTACTCATACCCAAGAGGCCCTGGTCCCACGCTTTCACTGGACTTTGTTACGGGCCTTCCGCCCTCTGACGGACACACAGTCATCCTTACCATTGTTGACCGCTTTAGTAAGATGACCCACTTCGTGCCCCCTTCCCAAACTACCCTCTGCTAAAGAGACCTCCCAGGTGGTCCTGGAACATGTGTTTCGCGAGTATCCATGGCCTACCCCAGGATATAGTGTCAGACCGGGCCCGCAATTCTCAGCAACCTTTGGAAGGAGTTCTGTCATCTCCTTGGGGGCCACCGCCAGCCTATCGTCTGGATTCCACCCAGCAGTCAAACGGCCAGACTGAACGCATGAACCAGGAGCTGGAGAAGGCACTGAGGTGTGTGGCTTCCCAAAATCCCGGGCCTGGGCTCAACACCTGCTCTGGGTGGAATATGCCCATAATTCACTCACCAGTTCCTCCACCGGGCTCTCCCCCTTTCAGTGTGTCTACGGGTATCAACCTCCTACTGTTTGCCAGCCAGAGGCGGATGCCACCTGTCCGTCTGCTCTGCGTATGCCTGCCGCTAGCCGCCGCAGCCTTGGGCCCAGGCTCGCACTGTGCTCCTGAAGTCTGGAACCAGCTCGCCGTCGGTGCCGAACCGACGGAGGACCCCGGCACCTACTTACCGGGTTGGTCAGAAGGTCTGGCTGTCTGCCCGGGATCTGCCGCTGCGGGTTGTATCACGAAGCTGGCCCCTCGCTTCATTGGTCCTTTTCCTGTGCAGAAAGTCATCAGTCCAACGGCGGTCCGACTTCAGTTGCCCGCTCCATGCGGGTCCACCCCACCTTCCACGTCTCCAAGGTCAAGCAGTCCATGAAAGTCCCCTGGTCCCCGCAGCTCCGGCGCCACCTCCTCACGCCTCGTAGATGGCGGTCCTGTCTTCACCGTCGCGGCTGCTCCGCTCTAGGCGAAGGGGTAGGGGTCTCCAGTACTCGTTGATTGGGAGGGATATGGTCCAGAGGAGAGGACCTGGATCCCGGCCAGGAGGATAGTGGACCGGACCCCTATCACTGACTTCCACCGACTACATCCTGATCAGCCTGCAATCCGTAGGGGCCGCCCAAGAGGGGTTCCTAGCCGTCCGGCCCGCCCTGCTCCTGTCTCAGTGCCTGTCCTGTCTCCCCGACCGTGACCCTCCAGCTCCTTCTGAGGATGAGGAGATTCACTCGGACCGCTCGGAGGAGTTCTGACCCGCCGCCTGCTCCCCTCCACCCTCCCGGCATGATGTTGTTCTTGGGACTTCTGGGGCCGGTCCCTTGGAGGGGGTCCTGTCATGAGCACTCTCTCTCTCCCTGGTAGCAACATTAATTGCATTCAATTATCTTCCACTGCTCACCTCCTCCTCTCTCTACTCAGCCTAACTAGCTCCACCTGCCCTGCTCTGCTCTTGTTACCTGGCCAGCTGCACTGCATTTCCCACTCACCATCCTCACCTTGCCTCACTCTGTTCTAATTACTTGCCAGCTGAACTGCATTTCCACTACCTCTCCCAGTATATCAAGCCCTGGTTTTCAGCCAAGCCCTGTCAGATCGTCTTCAAACCGGACCAGTAACCTGCCTGTCTGCGCTCTGACTCCTGTTTGTGATACCGATCCTTTCTTGACTGCCTCCTTGTTCTACTGCCCCGTCTATCCCAACCTGCCTTCTGGACCTCGGCTACTCTCCGATCTTCAGCCCCTCCGGTAACTCGTTTCTGCCTTCTGTCTCTCACCACATGATATTTGCCCAGCCCTGATCTGTACTTCTGCCTGCCATTCATATTGCTGTTGTGTGTGTGTGTTCCCCCAGGTCTCCGACCACCAGATGAGCGTGCCCAGACGTTTCACCACCCTCAGCCCGGGACACCGCTCCATCACTGGGGGAACACACACACTAAGCACTTGGACTGGACACCCCCGGACATTTGGTGACCCCCGGAGCAGGGTACCCACAGGAGGACCCTGAAAGACCCCTGACACCCCTGGGACTCCTCTTCCCGCCTGTAACCTTGAATCAAAGAACTCTGAATTTGAACTTGCGCTCTTGGGTCCTCTTCTGTTCGTGACAGGAGAAGCAAGAGAGAGAGAGAGAGAGAGAGAGAGAGAGAGAGAGAGAGAGAGAGAGAGAGAG
>NC_059226.1:40361533-40421533 GCF_020615455.1 Coregonus clupeaformis
ATATATATAAAATATTTGTAAAGTATAAAAATGCGCTGCAATTTTTCAATAAAATAAACTGCTGTTCCAATTGCGTCCACTGGATGGCGCAATAGCAATTGTGTTAAGCAAGCAAACTGTTTATACCAGGGGCAGAGCAAGTAGGTCAAGCACATGCAGCCAATGAGCTACTTTGTTTTGCCCGCAATATTTATTACGGCTTCTACTTTTAACATTATGTGCTTTGGCACCCTCATTGCCCCAATATGTCTCTGTCAAAAAAGAGAAAAGTGGACGCAGTGCAGAGTCTTCCAAGAAAAATGGTCATCCTATTTATTCACGGAATTGAATGGGAAAGCTGTATGTTTGGTGTGTTCAGAGCATGTTGCAGTGCTGAAAGAATATAACCTTCGTCGCCACTATGTGAGTCTTCATGCCGACAAATATGACAACTTTCAAGGACAGCGGAGATGAGAGAAGGTGAATGAACTGTTGGCGGGTCTGAAGAAACAGCAGTCTGTGTTTACTCACAGCCGAGACATCAGTGACGCTGCAGTGAAAGCTAGCTACCTCATTGCTAATGAAATCGCAGTGGCTTCAAAACCATTTAGTGAGGGTGAATTTGTAAAAACATGCATGATGAAGGCAGCGGAGATTGTGTGCCCTGAAAAGCGGCAGGCTTTTGCAAATATCAGCCTGACAAGAAACACAGTTGCAGACAGGATTTCCGATCTTTCAGTGGATTTGGACAGCCAGTTGAAGCAAAAAAGTAAAGTCATTTATTGCGTTTTGGTTGCAATTGATGAAAGCACGGACATTACAGATGTTGCACAACTGGCCATTTTCATCCGCGGAGTTGATGACACATTGACCGTCACCGAGAGTTTGTGGAGTTGGTGCCGATGACAGATACAACGACAGCAGCTGATATTTTTACCGCACTCGTCGGGCGCGCTGGACAGGGTCGGAGTGGACTGGTCCCGCGCTGTCAGCCTGGCTACAGATGGTGCGCCCTCAATGATCGGGAAAAAAGCAGGCGTTGTGACAAAGTTCAGAGAGAAAGTGCAATCTGCAAATGGAGGACGTGATTTTTTGACTTTTCACTGTATTTTGCACCAGGAGGCTTTGTGTTGCAAGTCATTAAAGATGGATAACGTCATGAAGGTGGTCATCCAAACTGTTAATTTCATCCGATCCAGAAGCCTGAATCACCGTCAGTTTGACAGCCTTCTCAGAGAGAAAGACCACATCTATGGCCTGCCATACCACACTGAGGTAAGATGGTTAAGCCGAGGTGCTGTGCTGAGGCGTTTCTTTGATTCTACGAGAAGAAATTGAACAGTTCATGGAAGAAAAGGGCAAACCAGTGTTAGAATTTCATTCCGCAAGAATGGATGCAGGACCTTGCATTTATGGTGGATGTTACAGAGCACCTGAATAACTTGAACAAACAGCTGCAAGGGTGCAACAAAGTTGTCACGCAGTATTATGACAGCATACGTTCTTTCAAGTTGAAGCTGTCATTGTGGGAGACGCAACTTGCCGGTGGTGATGCAGCTCACTTCCCCTGTCTGAAAAATTTGTGCGCGACCCAACATGTGGCAGACATGAAGCGGTTCAAAGATAAAATAACGGGACTGTTACGGGAGTTTGAGCAACGCTTTCAGATTTATGTTTATATGTTTTTATGTTGATGTGCTATTGTTTTTAATTGATTTCATTTTATTTGTATATTTAACCTATTCTTGACTCTGTGGTTCTTGCACTTGTTTGGGGAACAGGATTTCATAATTTTTATCTACATTTCTGCCTGAGAAATGACACCCTGATATACTTCTGTGAATCACTGAGGCATTGTGAGTTTGTGTGTTCTTTGTCCTCAGAACTTTCAAACAACTTGAGGTGTTTTATGATTAATAGTGATGTTGTGCTTTTGGACACTGTCCTCAGGCTCCAGCTTTATGTTTATATGTTTTTATGTTGATGTGCTATTGTTTTTAATTGATTTTATTTTATTTGTATATTTAACCTATTCTTGACTCTGTGGTTCTTGCACTTGTTTGGGGAACAGGATTTCATTATTTTTATCTACATTTCTGCCTGAGAAATGACACCCTGATATAGTTGTCACGATCGTCGAAAGGAGGAGACCAAAGCGCAGCGTGTTGAGCGAACATCGTAGACTTTATTATAAAGAAACCACGATCAAAACAACAAACCAAATATGACGAAAGTGAAGTCCAATACTGATAATGACTAACAGCAACAAGGAAACAAAAACCCACAAAACCAAGGTGAAACCACACAGTATAAATATGGCTCCCAATCAGAGATAACGAGCCGAACAGCTGACACTCGTTACCTCCGATTGGGAGTCATCTGACTAATCAACATCAAAACCAAACATAGAAATGAAACAACTAGATCCCACATAGAAAATACACCCAAATGAAAATGACAACCCTGGCTCACTACTAAAAGTCCCGAGCCAGAACGTCACAGTACCCCCTAAAGGCGCGGACTGCGACCGCGCCTCACAACCCCACAATAGGGGAGGGCTGGGTGGGTGTTGCTCCCCGGAGGCGGTTCCGGCTCGGGCTTGACCACCACCCCACTATAGTTACTACCCGCTTTCTTAACCTCCTCCCAATGACCACCCTCCACTTAAACCCACCTGGATTAAGGGGCAGCACCGGACTAAGAGGCAGCACCAGGCTAAGGGACAGCACCGGACTAAGGGGCAGCACTGGACTAAGGGGCAGCACTGGACTAAGGGGCAGCACTGGACTAAATGGCGGATCCTGGCTGGCTGGCTCTGGCGGATCCTGGCTGGACGGCTCTGGCGGATCCTGGCTGGACGGCTCTGGCGGATCCTGGCTGGGACGGCTCATGGCTGGCTGACATCTGGCTGCTCATGGCTGGCTGACGGATCTGGCTGCTCATGGCTGGCTGACGGATCTGGCTGCTCCTGTCTGGCGGAAGGCTCTGGCTGATCCGGTCTGACGGAAGGCTCTGGCTGCTCCTGTCTGGCGGAAGGCTCTGGCTGATCCTGTCTGGCGGAAGGCTCTGGCTGATCCTGTCTGGCGGAAGGCTCTGGCTGATCCTGTCTGGCGGAAGGCTCTGGCTGATCCTGTCTGGCGGAGAGCTCTAGCGGCTCCCGGTCTGGCGGACGGCTCTGAAGGCTCATGGCAGACGGGCGGCTTTGCAGGCTCAGTACAGACGGGCAGTTCAGACGGCGTTGGGCAGACGGACAGTTCAGACGGCGTTGGGCAGACGGGCAGTTCAGGCGCCGTTGGGCAGACGGGCAGTTCAGACGGCGTTGGGCAGACGGACAGTTCAGGCGGCGTTGGGCAGACGGGCAGTTCAGACGGCGTTGGGCAGACGGACAGTTCAGACGGCGTTGGGCAGACGGGCAGTTCAGGCGCCGTTGGGCAGACGGGCAGTTCAGACGGCGTTGGGCAGACGGACAGTTCAGGCGCCGTTGGGCAGACGGGCAGTTCAGACGGCGTTGGGCAGACGGACAGTTCAGGCCCCGTTGGGCAGACGGCAGACTCTGGCCGTCTGAGGCGCACCGTAGGCCTGGTGCGTGGTGCCGGAACTGGAGGTACCGGGCTGAGGACACGCATCTCAGGGCTAGTGCGGGGAGAAGCAACAGGGCATGCTTGGCCCTGGGGGACGCACCGTAGGCCTGATGCGTGGTGCCGGAACTGGAGGTACCGGGCTGAGGACACGCATCTCAGGGCTAGTGCGGGAAGCAGCAACAGGGCATGCTTGGCCCTGGGGACGCACATAAGGCCTAGTGCGGAGAGCAGCAACAGGGCATGCTGGACCCTGGGGACGCACATAAGGCCCTAGTGCGGAGAGCAGGAACAGGCCGGGCTGGGCTGGCGACGCGCACCGTATCCCTGGTGCGAGAGGCCGGAACAGGCCGGGCCGGGCTGGCGAGCGCACCGTATCCCTGGTGCGTGGAGTAGGAACAGGCCGGGCTGGGCTGGCGACGCGCACCGTATCCCTGGTGCGAGTGGCCGAACAGGCCGGGCCGGGCTGGCGAAGCGCACCGTATCCCTGGTGCGTGGAGTAGAACAGGCCGGGCTGAGCTGGCGACGCACACCGTATCCCTGGTGCGAGTGGCCGGAACAGGCCGGGCCGGGCTGGCGAGCGCACCCTATCCCTGGTGCTTGGAGTAGGAACAGGCCGGTCCGTACCCGGGAACACACACCACTGGCCTCAACCGAGGATCAGGAACGGGCCGGACCGGACTGGCAACACACATCAGTCTTTCACGCCGTGCCACAAACACTTCCCTCCCTCTACTCGCCAATGGCTCCCGTACTCCGTTAGCCTTCTCTCCTTTTCTCCCTGTGGCAGCCTCCTGCTGCCCAGCCGCCTAGCCATGTGCCCCCCAAAAAAATTTTTTTGGGGTTGCCTCCCGTCCTTCCGACGATGGCCCTGCCGATGCCGTTGCTCCTCTCGCCGTCGCCTCTCCACCGTCTCGCTCCATGGTCGGCGATCCATACCATCCAGGATCTCCTCCCAAGTCCAGGACCCTTTACCGTCCAACAGTTCCTCCCATGTCCAGACCCTTTGCTCCTGGACGCGCTGCTTGGTCCTTTGTGGTGGGTTTTTCTGTCACGATCGTCGAAAGGAGGAGACCAAAGCGCAGCGTGTTGAGCGAACATCGTAGACTTTATTATAAAGAAACCACGATCAAAACAACAAACCAAATATGACGAAAGTGAAGTCCAATACTGATAATGACTAACAGCAACAAGGAAACAAAAACCCACAAAACCAAGGTGAAACCACACAGTATAAATATGGCTCCCAATCAGAGATAACGAGCCGAACAGCTGACACTCGTTACCTCCGATTGGGAGTCATCTGACTAATCAACATCAAAACCAAACATAGAAATGAAACAACTAGATCCCACATAGAAAATACACCCAAATGAAAATGACAACCCTGGCTCACTACTAAAAGTCCCGGAGCCAGAACGTCACAATAGTTCTGTGATCTGTGAAACAGTTATGTTAATCACTGAGGCATTGTGTGTTTGTGTGTTCTTTTTCTTTAGAATTGTTTTATGATTAATAGTGATGTTGTGCTTGTACTATTTTGGACACACTGTCCTCAGGCTCCAGCTTTATGTTGTATGTTGATCGTATTAAAACAAAGAAAACAATCTGAAGTTGTTGTTTTTAAGTTATATATACCATGATTTTTCCGGTCCGGCCCACTTGGGAATAGATTTTCCTCCATGTGGCCCCTGAGCTAAAATGAGTTTGACACCCCTGCTCTAGAGCATGATCAAGATATGGAGGACTAGAGCAGGAACAAGATATGGATGGCTCTAGAGAAGGATCAATATATGGATGGCTCTAGAGCATGATCAAGATATGGAGGACTAGAGCAGGATCAAGATATGGATGGATCTAGAGCAGGATTGAGGTATGGATGGCTCCAGAGCAGGATCAAGATATGGAGGACTAGAGCAGGATCAATATATGGATGGCTCTAGAGCAGGATCTAGATATGGATGGCTCTAGAGCAGGATCAAGATATGGATGATTCTAGAGCAGGATCAAGATATGGAGGACTAGAGCAGGATCAAGATATGGAGGACTAGAGCAGGATCAAGATATGGATGGCTCTAGAGCAGGATCAAGGTATGGATGGCACCAGAGCAGGATCAATATCTGGAGGACTAGAGCAGGATCAGGATATGGATGGCTCTAGAGCAGGATCAAGGTATGGATGGCTCCAGAGCAGGATCAAGATATGGAAGGCTCTAGAGCAGGATCAAGATATGGATGCTCTAGAGCAGGATCAAGATATGGATGGCTCGAGAGCAGAATCAAGATAGGGATGACTCTAGAACAGGATCAAGATATGGAGGACTAGAGCAGGGTCAAGATATGGATGGATCTAGAGCAGGATCAAGATATGGATGGCTCGAGAGCAGAATCAAGATAGGGATGACTCTAGAACAGGATCAAGATATGGAGGACTAGAGCAGGGTCAAGATATGGATGGCTCTAGAGCAGGATCAAGATATGGATGGCTCTAGAGCAGGATCAGGGTATGGATGGCTCCAGAGCAGGATCAGGATAAGGATGGCTATAGAGCAGGATCAGGATATGGATGGCTCCAGAGCAGGATCAGGATAAGGACGGCTCTAGAGAAGGATCAAGATATGGATGGCTCTATAGAAGGATCAAGATATGGAGGACTGTAGCAGGATCAAGATATGGATGACTCTAGAGCAGGATCAAGATATGGATGGCTCTAAAGCATGATTAAGATATGGAGGAATACAGCAGGATCAAGATATGGATGCTCCAGAGCAGGAACAAGACATGGAGGACTCTAGAGCAGGATCAAGATATGGAGGACTAGAGCAGGATCAAGATATGTATGGCTCCAGAGCAGGATCAAGATATGGAGGACTAGAGCAGGATCAATATATGGATGGCTCTAGAGCAGGATCAAGATATGGATGACTCTAGAGCAGGATCAAGATACGGAGGACTAGAGCAGGATCAAGATACGGAGGACTAGAGCAGGATCAAGATATGGAGGACTAGAGCAGGATCAAGATATGGATGGCTCTAGAGCAGGATCAGGGTATGGATGGCTCCAGAGCAGGATCAATATATGGAGGACTAGAGCAGGATCAAGATATGGATGGCTCTAGAGCAGGGTCAAGATATGAATGGCTCTAGAGCAGGGTCAAGATATGGAGGTCTCTAGAGCAGGATCAAGATATGGATGGCTCTAGAGCAGGATAGAGATATGGATGACTCTAGAGCAGGATCAATATATGGATGGCTCTAGAGCAGGGTCAAGATATGGAGGACTCTAGAACAGGATCAAGATATGGAGGACTAGAGCAGGGTCAAGATATGGATGGCTCTAGAGCAGGGTCAAGATATGAATGGCTGTAGAGCAGGTTCAAGATATGGAGGACTCTAGAGCAGGATCAAGATATGGATGACTCTAGAGCAGGATCAAGATATGGATGACTCTAGAGCAGGATCAAGATATGGATGGCTCTGTAGCAGGATCAGGATATGGATGGCTCTAGAGCAGGATCAGGATAAGGATGGCTCTAGAAAAGGATCAAGATATGGATGGCTCTAGAGCATGATCAAGATATGGAGGACTAGAGCAGGAACAAGATATGGATGGCTCTAGAGCAGGATCAAGATATGGATAGCTCCAGAGCAGGATCAAAATATGGAGGACTAGAGAAGGATCAAGATATTGATGGATCTAGAGCAGGATCAAGGTATGGATGGCTCCAGAGCAGGATCAAGATAAGGAGGACTAGAGAAGGATCAATATATGGATGGCTCTAGAGCATGATCAAGATATGGAGGACTAGAGCAGGATCAAGATATGGATGGATCTAGAGCAGGATCGAGGTATGGATGGCTCCAGAGCAGGATCAAGATATGGAGGACTAGAGCAGGATCAATATATGGATGGCTCTAGAGCAGGATCAAGATATGGATGGCTCTAGAGCAGGATCAAGATATGGATGATTCTAGAGCAGGATCAAGATATGGAGGACTAGAGCAGGATCAAGATATGGAGGACTAGAGCAGGATCAAGATATGGATGGCTCTAGAGCAGGATCAAGGTATGGATGGCTCCAGAGCAGGATCAATATCTGGAGGACTAGAGCATGATCAGGATATGGATGGCTCTAGAGCAGGATCAAGGTATGGATGGCTCCAGAGCAGGATCAATATCTGGAGGACTAGAGCAGGATCAAGATATGGAAGGCTCTAGAGCAGGATCAAGATATGGATGCTCTAGAGCAGGATCAAGATATGGATGACTCTAGAGCAGGATCAAGATATGGATGACTCCAGAGCAGGATCAAGATCTGGAGGACTAGAGCAGGATCAAGATATGGATGGCTCTAGAGCAGGATCAAGATATGGATGGATCTAGTTCAAGCTCTTGTAGATGTAGTAGTAGCTCCCAATCTGACTGTGGTGGAGTTGGAGAGAGAGGGTCTAGAGTAGATGGGGAACCCCAGAGCCCTGGGACTGATGTTCTTCAGGACATCTCACCAGAGTCACAGACAGACTCACAGACAGACTCACAGACGGAGAAAGAGAGGAGAGATGGAGTTGAAGATGGGACTGAAGGGAGGAGAGATGGAGTTGAAGATGGGACTGAAGAGAGAAGAGTCGTGAGAGTGGATGGGTCACATTGGGGTGAGTTATCAAACACATGCACATACACACACACACAAACACACACACACAAACACACTGCTCTGACTCAGCATGTAGTTACTCCCTGGTCTGAACATCTATCAGTTTGTCCAAACGTGATTCATTCCTCCTCCTCATTTCTACTGCTCAGTGAAACAAGAGCACACTGCCCTCTCATATGTTTGTCTGCTCTCCTCCAGTCTGCTCTCCCCAGTCATACGGTTCACTGTCCGGTCAACACTCATCAACCAAATACAACGAGAGACTATTGCATAGCACACACAACCTAGGGTTATTCATTATGGCAGCATAACAGGTCTGTGAGAGCCGGAATTCTTACTGGTTGGTAGATGATCAAATTCTTATGTCATGCAATACAATGCAAATTAATTACTTAAAAATCATACAATGTGATTTTCTGGATTTTTGTTTTAGATTCCGTCTTTCACAGTTGAAGTGTACCTATGATAAAAATGACAGACCTCTACATGCTTTGTATGTAGGAAAACCTACTAAATCGGCAGTGTATCAAATGCTTGTTCTCCCCACTGTATATATTTTTAAATAGCTATGTATGTATTGAGGTGAGAGCATTGGAAATGCTTTTGGCGGTTGACCTGCTTCTGTTTTGTGTGTGGCACTGTGTGCTGTTTTCGATGGATGGGTCCTGGCGTCTCTGGGGCCTAGGGATCCGGGGGCACGGGGGTGGTATGCCGATCACTGGGATGATGGCCCAACTTGGGATGGGGAGGGACTTTAGCGGGGGGAATGGTGGAGAACAATTGGAGAGTTACTTAGTAGCAATGCAAATATCATGGTACAGCTATATGGACACTCAATCACTATGGTATTTTTTTATTAGTACATTTACAAAGATATATTAAGATAAATAGATTTGAAACTTGTATCTCATTATGGTAGGTGGTGAAATAAGTATAGCCAGTTATAATTGTAATGGCTTAGCAGATAATAACAAAAGAAGAACAATATTTACATGGCTCAAAGAGAAGGAATATAATGCCTATTGTTTACAGAAACTCATTCAACAATTCTAGATGAAGTTGCATGAAAAAAAAAGGAAGGGGGGGGGATATACTTCTCCCATGGGCAAAGAAACTCAGAAGGGGTGATGATATTAATTAACAGTAATTTCGATCCGAATGTGCAAATTGTCCAAACAGATCCGCAAGGTAGATGGATTATTTTAAATATGTTATTGGACCATAAACAGAAATGGCTCATTAACCTTTACGGACCAAATAATGATGATCCACACTTCTTTGACAATATATAATAAATTATCAACCCTGCAAGCAATACAAGACTCTATTATTATGGTGGGAGATCATAATAGTGTTTTAAATAGCTCAATGGACCGTAAAGGAAATCACACTACAAAATATCACCCTCATGCTCTTAAGGAAATTGTGAATGTCATGGATATATTAGAACTAGTTTATATATGGAGGCTTAAATATCCTGATCTAGTGAGATATACATGGCTGAGACTCAATCAAGCTAATTGTCTTGACTTCTTTCTTATGTCATTCTCGTTGGCATCAAACATTTTAAAAGTGTTGATAGGGGACAGAATGCGGTCGGACCACCATATAATTGGCATATACTTTACTCTTACTGAATTTCCACATGGGCGAGGATATTGGACATTTAATCAAAGCCTATTGGATGATAACTTGTTTTTAACTAGGACAGAGGAATTTATAACAGATTTTTTACGACGTAACATAGGTACAGCAAATCTCCTTATTGTATGGGACACTTTTAAATGTGCCTTTAGAGGCCATGCAATTCAATACTCATCTAGAAAACTAAAGCAATTTAGGTCAAAAGAGTCCATACTAACAAAGGAAATAGAAGGTCTAACAGAACAGATAGATAGCAATAAAAACTGTAACATAGAGGCTCAGAATAAATTAGAGGAAAAACAAAGAAACTTATTCAAGAAAGATCAAGTGTAATATATTATAAAAATCAAGCAAATTGGATATGGGGAAAAATGCACCAAATTCTTTTTAAATCTTCAACATATCAAAATGCTACCAAAAATAATTTACTGAAACTGGTTACAAATGATGGAGTCACCCATGATTCACCAAATTATATTTTGAAGGAGGAAGCAAAGTACTTTAGGCATATGTTTTTATATAGTCAGAGGACCGTTATAAGCATGTTTTAACCACTCCTATAAAAATGGTAGATTATCAGACACTCAAGAAGAAGGTCTGATTTCATTATCACTGAAACAGGATACAAGTGGAAAATATAAAGATCCAGTCCATTTAAAAAATGTGTGGCCCCTTACACTTCAGTGTTGTGATGCAAAAATTCTAGCAAAATGTATAGCGCATAGAATTAAAAAGGTATTGTCGGACATTATTCATTCTAATCAGACAGGTTTTTTACATGGACGATACATTGGAGATAATATAAGGTAAGTACTGGAAACAATAGAACACTATGAAAAATCTGGGACACCAGGCCTGCTACTCATAGCCCACTTTGAAAAGGCATTTGATAAAGTACGACTGGGGTTTATATATAAATGCCTGGAGTATTTCAATTTTGGAGAATCTCTTATAAAATGGGTTAAAATCATGTATAGTAACCCTAGGTGTAAAATAGTAAATAATGGCTATTTCTCCGAAAGTTTTAAACTGTCAAGAGGAGTGAAACAAGGTTGTCCACTATTGGCATATCTATTTATTATGACCATCGAAATATTAGCTATTAAAATCAGATCCTAAAATAATATCAAGGGATTAGAAATCCAGGGCTTAAAAACAAAGGTGTCATTGAACATTGATTATTCATAGTTTATTTTAAATCCACAACTTGAATCCCTCCACAGCCTCATAGAGGATCTAGATACATTTTCTAACCTCTCTGGATTACAACCAAATTATGATAAATGTACTATATTGCATGGATCACTCAAAAATACAATTTTTACATTACCATGTAGATTACCAATACAATGGTCTGATGGTGATGTGGATATACTCAGAATAAATATCCCAAATGAAATAAATGATCTCACTCCAATAATTTTTATAGAAAGTTATCAAAAATAGATAACATCTTGCTACCATGGAAAGGTAAATACCTGTCTATTTGTGGAAAAATCACCCTAATTAACTCTTTAGTATTATCCCAGTTTACCTATTTGCTTATGGTCTTGCCTACACCTAGCGAACAGTTTTTTAAATTATATGAGAAAAAAATATTTCATTTGATTTGAAACGGCAAGTCAGACAAAATTAAACGGGCCTATTTATTAAATGAATATAAATTCGGAGGACAGAAATTATTAAATATTAAAGCATTAGACCTACCACTAAAAACTTCAGTCGTACAAAAGTTATACTTAAATCCGAACTGGTTCTCTAGCAAATTAGTAAGATTGTCTCACCAATGTTCAAGAATGGCATTCTTCCCTTTATTCAGATTACAGCCTCTCACTTTCAGTTATTTGAAAAGGAAATAATCTCCCAAATATCACTATTTCTAAAACAAGTTGGTTGCATTTTCTATTTAATCCTCCAGAAACTACAGAATAAATAATGCAACAAATATTGTGGTTAAACTCAAATATACTAATTGATATAAAACCATTATTTTTTGGAAAAAATGTTTTAAAAAGGTATAACCTTCGTAAATGATATCATATGTAGGACTGGTGGAGTTATGTCGCACATGCAGCTAACAAAAACATAATGACATGTCTGCTGTATCCAAAATTACAACCAAACAATTGTAGCATTACCGGAAAAATGGAAGAGGAAAGTGGGAAAAAGTAAGGAACTTGTCTGTCGGCCCTTTATTAAAGAACATAATTGGTTAAAGAAAATTGTGATAAATAAAAAAGTATACCAGTTTCATTTAAGGACCAAAGGATTGACAGCCGTCCCATATAGATTGCAAAATAGTTGGGAAGAGATTTTTGACGTACCGATTCCATGGCATAGTGTTTATGAACTGATACGCAAAATGATGCCGGATTCAAAGCTACGAATTTTTCAATTTAAATTATTATACAAAATTCTTGCTACCAATAGAATGTTATTTATATGGGGGATACAATCTTCCCAGCTCTGCAGATTTTGCTGCGAAGAGACAGAATCATTAGATCATTTGTTTTGGTACTGTCCATTTGTAACTTGTTTTTGGTCATAGGTCCAGGAATGGCTGAAGGATTGCAATATTTACCTGGAGCTAACCCTGCAGATAGCACTACTGGGTGATCTGAAAAGTAATAGTCAATCGATCAATAATATAATAATACTTTTAGCAAAAATGTTTATTTTCAATTTACAATCTGTAGAAACAATGACAATAGAAGGGGACAGAACTTTTGTAAAACATCACAGTACGGTTGAAATATATATGCCAAATAGAAATCCTATATGGATGGTGTTAAGAGATAGATGGGAGGTGTTGAATGGAGTTGAAGGATGGGACTAATAACAACTAACAACAACTAATAACAACAATATAACTAATGTAAAGCATACTGTGTCCATAATAAGTACAGTGGGGAAAAAAAGTATTTAGTCAGCCACCAATTGTGCAAGTTCTCCCACTTAAAAAGATGAGAGATGCCTGTAATTTTCATCATAGGTACACGTCAACTATGACAGACAAATACTTATTTTCCACCATAATTTGCAAATAAATTCATAAAAAATCCTACAATGTGATTTTCTGGAATTTCTTTTCTAATTTTGTCTGTCATAGTTGACGTGTACCTATGATGAAAATTACAGGCCTCTCTCATCTTTTTAAGTGGGAGAACTTGCACAATTGGTGGCTGACTAAATACTTTTTTTCCCCACTGTATATAGGTTATAGGTTGAGAGCTTTTGTGAAAGAGCACAGTTAGAAAGATATGGCATATAGAAGCAAACCGGATGGACATCATGAAAACGATCGGAGAGGTTGAGGGTAGAGGAAGTTCATGAGTAAAATCAAACAAAATGTAATTATTGTAAAATTGACTGTGTCCATAAAAAGTATATAGTATGTATAAGCTGGAAGTAGAGGCCTAAGCATTGTTGTTCACTAGTTTACTCCAATTAGGGAAGAGGTGGTGGGGTTGGAAAGTAATGAAGTGAAATATATATTTTTTAAAGGATATGGATATATACAGTGGGGGAAAAAAGTATTTAGTCAGCCACCAATTGTGCAAGTTCTCCCACTTAAAAAGATGAGAGAGGCCTGTAATTTTCATCATAGGTACACGTCAACTATGACAGACAAAATTAGAAAAGAAATTCCAGAAAATCACATTGTAGGATTTTTTATGAATTTATTTGCAAATTATGGTGGAAAATAAGTATTTGGTCAATAACAAAAGTTTCTCAATACTTTGTTATATACCCTTTGTTGGCAATGACACAGGTCAAACGTTTTCTGTAAGTCTTCACAAGGTTTTCACACACTGTTGCTGGTATTTTGGCCCATTCCTCCATGCAGATCTCCTCTAGAGCAGTGATGTTTTGGGGCTGTCGCTGGGCAACACGGATTTTCAACTCCCTCCAAAGATTTTCTATGGGGTTGAGATCTGGAGACTGGCTAGGCCACTCCAGGACCTTGAAATGCTTCTTACGAAGCCACTCCTTCGTTGCCCGGCGGTGTGTTTGGGATCATTGTCATGCTGAAAGACCCAGCCACGTTTCATCTTCAATGCCCTTACTGATGGAAGGAGGTTTTCACTCAAAATCTCACGATACATGGCCCCATTCATTCTTTCCTTTACACGGATCAGTCGTCCTGGTCCCTTTGCAGAAAAACAGCCCCAAAGCATGATGTTTCCACACCCATGCTTCACAGTAGGTATGGTGTTCTTTGGATGCAACTCAGCATTCTTTGTACTCCAAACACGACGAGTTGAGTTTTTACCAAAAAGTTATATTTTGGTTTCATCTGACCATATGACATTCTCCCAATCCTCTTCTGGATCATCCAAATGCACTCTAGCAAACTTCAGACTGGCCTGGACATGTACTGGCTTAAGCAGGGGGACACAGCAGGATTTGAGTCCCTGGCGGCGTAGTGTGTTACTGATGGTAGGCTTTGTTACTTTGGTCCCAGCTCTCTGCAGGTCATTCACTAGGTCCCCCCGTGTGGTTCTGGGATTTTTGCTCACCGTTCTTGTGATCATTTTGACCCCACGGGGTGAGCTCTTGCGTGGAGCCCCAGATCGAGGGAGATTATCAGTGGTGTTGTATGTCTTCCATTTCCTAATAATTGCTCCCACAGTTGATTTCTTCAAACCAAGCTGCTTACCTATTGCAGATTCAGTCTTCCCAGCCTGGTGCAGGTCTACAATTTTGTTTCTGGTGTCCTTTGACAGCTCTTTGGTCTTGGCCATAGTGGAGTTTGGAGTGTGACTGTTTGAGGTTGTGGACAGGTGTATTTTATACTGATAACAAGTTCAAACAGGTGCCATTAATACAGGTAACGAGGGGAGGACAGAGGAGCCTCTTAAAGAAGAAGTTACAGGTCTGTGAGAGCCAGAAATCTTGCTTGTTTGTAGGTGACCAAATACTTATTTTCCACCATAATTTGCAAATAAATTCATTAAAAATCCTACAATGTGATTTTCTGGGATTTTTTTTCTCAATTTGTCTGTCATAGTTGACGTGTACCTATGATGAAAATTACAGGCTTCTCTCATCTTTTTAAGTGGGAGAACTTGCACAATTGGTGGCTGACTAAATACTTTTTTTCCCCACTGTATGTATGTATATGTATGTGTACATGGTGATTGGCTCAGAGGAGCTGGTCAGTAGGGTCCTCAGGGTCAAAGTTCAAGATGGAACCCGATGCCCGTTCCCTGTCACCTTCGCCGTGCCTTTCCGGGTTTGTTACCGGGAAAACTACAGGGATATTGTGATCAAGGTCGTTGATGAGGAGAAGAGGACCAGCTACATCAGTCCAGTGTCCACAGAGAAGAGGACCAGCTACATCAGTCCAGTGTCCACAGAGAAGAGGGCCAGCTACATCAGTCCAGTGTCCACAGAGAAGAGGGCCAGCTACATCAGTCCAGTGTCCACAGAGAAGAGGGCCAGCTACATCAGTCCAGTGTTCACAGAGAAGAGGGCCAGCTACATCAGTCCAGTGTCCACAGAGAAGAGGGCCAGCTACATCAGTCCAGTGTTCACAGAGAAGAGGACCAGCTACATCAGTCCAGTGTCCACAGAGAAGAGGACCAGCTACATCAGTCCAGTGTCCACAGAGAAGAGGGCCAGCTACATCAGTCCAGTGTCCACAGAGAATATCCATGGAAAGGGGAAGGGGCTTTCTCTTTCCCTGTCCATCTGTCTTCCCCTGTCTCTGTGTCTATTCCCAACATTCTTCTCTATAACTATATGACCCCTCATGTCTCTATTCTTTCTCCCTCTTCCTGACCTTTGAACTATGCCTCCATCTCCCTCCCGCTCCCTTCAGACTAGTCGTAGTCCATCTCCTTTCCACCGTCTCGCCTGACTACCCTTGTGGAGGATTCCGTGCAGTGTACCATGGTGACGATAATGCTCCAGTGACAGAGGGATGACCCCCCCACACGGCCTTGATGGCTGCCCTGTCCAGCAGAGACCTATCCTATCCCGGGCCCAGGGCTACCGCGGCCCTCCTGAGCCCTAACCGGAGATCGCCATCTGTGACGGGGAGCATCTGCTCCTCTCCTTCAGTGGGAATATGACACCAACAGGTGTGTCATATCACTGATAACGTTACATCACCTACAGTACACAGACAGTATCTGTTAGGACTCAAATCTATTTTAATGTAACTGTAACTAACAACTTTGTGATGTTCGAACCCCTTCCCACCGGGCACAGACGTAAGTTCAACGTCTAGTTTTCATTTACATTTGGTTGAGTTGTCAACTAACGTGAATTCAATGTGAAATCAACAAAACATGTCACCATGTCATTGGATCTAGGGTTAAAAGTTGGGTGAAAAAAAAAGACAAAATGCCCTTATGTTGATGACTGTTTGCAAATCCAGTTAGTTTTCCACGTTGATTCAACGTCATCACATAGATTTTTTTTTGGGGGGGGGGTTGAAATGACGTGGAAACCATGTTGATTCAACCAGTCTCTGCACAGTGGGTTGTATCTCAGATGAGAGAGATGTCAAAGTTCAGCAGGTTCCACAGGGCACTAAAGAAAATAACGTTGTCAGAAACGTCAGTTAGAGGTTGTAACCACCACCATGTCAATACAGGCATTATCTTCATAAAGCCTCGTTGCCTCGACTCCATACTTACAGATAATTAATTTTAGGTTTGGAGGTAAAACTACCTGAGTGAGAAAACGTTAAATCAATCTCCCTCAGTCCTGGGAGAATGCTTTGATGTTGGGAATGTCGATGGCAGTGTTTTGGATACTGGCCTGTTGCTCCACTGTCCACACAAACCTCTTCATCCCACTTTGATGTTGTCAATATGACCTTTATTCAACCGAGACGGAATGGCGATTCGCTGTAATAGGAGGATTTTCTATTTGAGGCATATATATATCAAGTACCACCCACGGTGGAGCCACACTAGATTGGTAACTGACTAATCACAATATTCAGTAACACTATCTGAATGACTTTGTTTGTAAAGCAACTTCCAATTCCGATTTGGAGGGCTGTCTGAGGAATCAAACTTCAGAAACTGTGATGAGTTTGATTAGAAGGAGTCAGGCGCAGGAGGATAAATCACAGAATACAGAGTTTATTCCGTCGTACACAGTTGCGCTGGATAGCGGCCACATAATACAGGCACCGGGGAACAATCTACCCTGGCAATACAAGGTACGGGTAGCTCCAACAAAATACAGGCACAGGGGAATAATCTACCCCGGCAATACAAGGTACGTGTAGCTCCAACAAAATACAGGCACAGGGGAATAATTTACCCCGGCAATACAAGGTACGGGTAGCTCCAACAAAATACAGGCACCGGGGAACAATCTACCCCGGCAATACAAGGTACGAGTAGCTCCACCGAGCTACACTCAACTCACATAAAACAATCACCCACAAGGACAAGGGGGGCAGAGTACTAATGAGGGGATATGAACCAGGTTTGTGTAATTGACAAGACAAGACAAATGGAATGATGAGATATGGAGCGGCAGTGGTTAGTAAGCTGGTGACGACGAACGCCGAAGCCTGCCCGAACAAGTAGGGAAGGCAGCCTCGGCGGAAGTCGTGACAGAAATGTTGGGTTTGTATGCAGGTAGGCTAACTACGGTCTCAACATAGCCAACCCTCTTACAATGCTCTATCAGAAAGTAGGACGGCCCTCTTTGACATTGCGTAGGTTGAAAACCTGCATTTTATTAATTTATTAACCCCTTTGCAAAAACTCCCAGTACCAGTTACCATACCAGATCACAGGGATGCTAACTCTGGATATTCCGTCTGTTGCTGCAGAATTAGAAAAGCAGCTTTCCACTGTATACTGGGGACAATCTTCAGCTTGATGTTCTGGCGCCTTTCGGCAGTTCAGAAGGTTGATTGAGGACCTCTTTGTTGAGGAATGTGATTGTTTTTCTTCAGCGTGTTTTGTATTTTTGTATTCTCTTAGTATTTGTTATTGTATTTTCTGCTGTATTTCCTACGTGTCATCTGTTGTGTAGTTGTAAGATGCAGGGCTTCCTTGCCAAAGATACCTTGGTCTCAATGGGACTACCTGATAAAATAAAGCTAATTAAAGAAAATATAAATAACATACATGCTTCCCAAGGTAGATTTGTTACAATATTGTTATTTGTATATTCCATGTTTCCTTTAGGGTCTTAGAACAAATCAAAATGACAGAGTGGGCGGGGGCATATGCGAGCAAATCACTTTCCACAGCCAGAGCAAGAACTGCCTCCACCTGCGTCTGACCGAGGTGGACCAGGTTGGGAACATCAAGGGGATGGCCGTCTTCCACAAGTTCACCAGGGGTCAGCTGGAGTGGCGAGAGGAAAGGCCTTATCCTCTAATTCTGGGTCACAAAAGGAGCCCGTCTGTAAGCTGTCCCTGACTCTGCCTAAGGTACCATACAACTCTTAATGTACATATTGTAATGACCCTGCTGGGTCATAAAGTAAAAGAGAGACGGGCACCAGGTGTACAGGCAGAACACAGGTTTATTCCTGAATGGGCTATTGTTCAGGCCACAACCCACGCCGCTAAACCTCGAACATACACAAATAGAACATGTCAAATCAAGGGTCCCGAACAGAAGAGAAGAGAGATGAGACCGTAACCCCTATTTAAGCCTTTCAAAACCCCGCGGGATTACCCATCATTCCCCCCCAACCTTTCCATCTGTCCTGGCATATTTAACCCCTGCTAGCACCCATGAGAACGATAACACACCCATGAACGCAGAACACAATACAGGGTCGTTACATAGCCCCCCTTTCTAAACCCTAGCCCCTAGGGTTACAAAACAAAATCCTTAAAACGACCCCGGAGGTCGCATCAGTCTCTTGTGCCTCCCCTTGACTCTCACTGGTGGACCCCCAGAACACTCATCTGCCCCAATGTCATTTCCAGCGCCCTCCGAAGAGGCAGCCCCGTCCCAGGCTCAGCTTGCACTAGAGTCTCCTCGCTAGACTGTCCCCGTGTGCTCACATCAGAGTCCTCACTTCCATTCCCTACCGTTTTCCTCCCTCTGTAGGGCGCCAATCGGTCCCGGTGGACCACCACCTTCCTGCCCCGTGGGGAACCTCCACCCGGCACGTCACCTCCCCCACTCTCTCTATCACCAGGCACGGACCCACCCAGGCACTGTCCAGCTTTGGGCACCGCCCCTTCTTGCGCGTGGGGTTGTGAAGCCACACGCGTTCTCCCGCTCCAAAGTGCCTCCCCCTAGCGCGTGAGTCATAGTGGCGCGTTTGGCGCATTCCTGCGTTCTCGAGTTGCTCTCTTGCGAAGGTGTGAGCCGCTTCTAACCGGTTCTGCAGTCGACGAACATAGTTCGGGCCAGGCAAAACCCCGTCGTCGTTATCAGGAGGGTGGCCAAACGTCAGTTCGGCTGGGGTGCGCAACTCACGACCTAACATTAGTAGCGCTGGGGAGCACGCAGTCGATTCCTGAACAGCCGACCTACATGCCATAAGAATAAACGGTAAGTGGGTGTCCCAATCTCTCTGGTGTTTTGAGGTAACGATAGCCAGCTGTTGTGCTAATGTTCTGTTAAATCTTTCCACCAGCCCATCACTCTGGGGGTGAAGCGGAGTAGTGCGCGTCTTCTCCGCGCCTAACCGTCTACACAACTCTGAGAACACCCGTGACTCAAAGTTTCTCCCCTGGTCGCTGTGTATAGACTGTGGCACCCCGAACCGACTGATTATTCCCCCTACCAATGCATCAGCTACTGTTTCTGCCTCCTGGTCTGGGAGAGCGTAAGCCTCTGGCCACTTGGTGAAGTAGTCCATAGCAGTTAGAATCCACCTGTTACCGCTGTCTGTGGTTGGAAACGGTCCAACTATGTCTACCCCCAGTCTCTCCATGGGCTCCCCTACTGGGAATTGTTGTAGGAGGGCGTGTGACTGACCTGGAGGTCCTTTCTTAGCAGCACACTCATCGCACTGCCTGCAAAAGTCCTCCACATCCCTCCTGTGCCTGGCCCAATAGAAGCCTTTACGTACGCGCTTTAACGTTTTGGAGACCCCAAAATGCCCTGCGCCTACTCCCCCGTGAAGCTGCTGTAACACGCTCCCTTGCAGCCTTTTGGGCACCACTACCTGCCACGTCATTTCTCCAGTAGCTGGCTTTTTCCACCCCCTCTGGAGCACTCCTCAGCCACTCTAAGGACTGAGAATTTAGCCCAGAGTCCTTTGGTGACTGGTGATAGAGGGGCTACTTCCCCCCATGGCGGTTGTCTTCTCTCTTCCACCCACCCCAGCACAGGACGCAGCTCTGCGTCCTCCTCCTGGCGACGCCTCCACTCCCCGACGTCCACAGCCTCAAGCTCCCGGCACTCTGTCACACTCAGCTGACTCACCGTGGCGGTGACTCCCTCCTCCATGCACAGTTCCCTCTCTCGCTCCACCCGTTTGGCACAGTACCCACAGCCGTCCTCAGCACACGGGCGGCGGGACAAGGCGTCTGCATTGCTGTGGCGAAGGCCGGCCCTGTGCTCCACCTGGAAGTCGTAGGGTTGCAGCTCCTCCAACCAGCGGGCGATCTGACCCTCTGGCTCCTTGAAGGAGAGAAGCCACTGCAGGGCGGAGTGATCCGTCCGCACCACAAATGGCAGGCCCCCCAGGTAGTACTTGAAATGGCGTACTGCTGCCACGACAGCCAAAAGCTCCCTCCTTGTCACGCAGTAGCGTTTTCAGCCTTATCAAAAGTTCTGCTGTAATAAGCTACTACGTGCTCCCCGTCAGAACCACGCTGAGCCAGCACGGCCCCCAAGCCCTCATTGCTTGCGTCGGTGTCCAGGATAAACGGACGGTTTGGGTCTGGTGAGGACAGGACAGGGGCCTCCACCAGGGCACGTTTGAGGGCCTCAAACGCCCGCTGGTGCTCTTCGGTCCACTGAAAAACAGTGTCCTTCTTGAGAAGGTGGTTCAAAGGAGCTGCTATCCCCGCAAACCCTTTCACAAACCTACGATAGTAGGATGCCAGACCCAGGAAGCTCTTAACCTCTTTTTTTCCCCTTGGAATTGGCCACCCCCCTCACAGCCTCCACTTTGTCTGGCATCGTGCTGATACCCTCACCACCCAGCTGATGACCCAGGAACGCCAACTCCCTTTGCATGAAATGGCACTTTTCCGGGTGTAATTTTAGCCCCGCCCCGAGATCCTCTCCAGCACTCGCCTAAGTGCCCCCAGTGCCCCCTCAAACGACGTGCCGTGTACCAATATGTCGTCTAGGTACACGACACACTCGTCTCTCGGAACCCCCCGCCAGCACTCTGTCCATGAGCCTCTCAAAGGTGGCAGGAGCATTACAAAGCCCGAAGCACAGCACCTTGAACTGCCAATGGCCCCTATCCGTGGAGAAGGCCGTTTTTCACGTGCCCCAGGCGAGAGGGGCACCTGCCAGTAGCCACTGCGCAGATCAAGGGAAGAGAACCACGAGGACCCTCTGACGTGGTCTAGCGACTCATCGATCCTCGGTATGGGGTAAGAGTCTTTAATGGTGACAGAATTTAGGCCCCTGTAGTCCACACAAAACCTAAGTTTACCCCCTTTCTTAGGCACCATGACGACCGGCGCGGACCATGGGCTATCTGATGGCTCAATGAAATCAGCCCGCAACATGTCAGCAATAGCTGTGGCTGCTGCTTCCCTCTTGGCAAGGGGAATGCGACGGGGCCGAATTTTAATGGGTTGGTTGTCCCCAGTGTCGATGTCGTGCTGAACCAGGTGCGTTTGCCCTACCTCATCTTCCCCCCAAGCGAAGCTATCTTTAAAGTCAAACAGCAGCTGCTTTAACTGTCTCTGTTGTCTCTCGTCCAGACCTTGACAGTTTTTCAGCCACACAGCCTCAACGGCGTCGATAACTTCCTCCTTCCCCCGTCGGGCTGATGGGGGTGAAGGAGCCAGTGTGTTTTGAGCTACTGGGATGCCTGTGCTTGCACCATTATGGGGAGTGAAGGTCGTTGCCGCCGGAGACAGCTGCTGGGATGGCACAACGACCAAGGGAGCAGCCGGGACGACCAGTGGAGTTTCGGCAAGCTTGGAGGAAGACGGAGGGACAGCCCTGCCCCCTGCTGGCCCTCCCGAAGGCGACATTCCCACTGTGGGCCCCCCCGACAGCCTCAAAGTGCCCGAAGCTAAGTCCAACTGAGCCCCACAGTTTTTCAAAAAGTCCATTCCCAGTATACAGGGTCCTGTACCGCTGCTACCCACACCGGACACCCCACAGTTCTCCCCCACAGTCACAGACAACCGACACTTCCCTAACATGGGGGCTAGCTCCCCGTGACAGTCCGTAGCTGGACAAGGGTCGGCTCCACCCGCACCCCAACAGGTAGTATGTCTGGTCTCACCAGGGTTACTGTAGAGCCCGTGTCGACCAGGGCCAAACATTCCACCCCCTCTACCTTGACGATGACATTGCAGAAGTCCCCAATGGTGGTACGTCCCACCACAACTACCGGACTAGGAAACACGGTGGCAGCTACACCCTGGGGAAGCAGGTCCCCACCCTCTTGCCTGCACTGCTGGGTACCTCTTCTGCTTACTGTGGGTTCGGGGGCGGAGGAATGGGCCCGCGCTGCCCCCTGCGCGAGAACCCGCTGTCGTTTCCCTGTTGACTGGAGAATCTGCCACACTCCCGCTGAATGTGGCCAGGCTGGCCACAACCCCAGCAGACAATGGAAGTTGAGCTGACACTGCGATGTTGTCTGGAGCCCCTCTCAATGACAAGCGAAGCGGTCTTGACTAACCCTCCCAACTCGTCGACCCACTCTGGTTTGGTGACCCCCGGCACCCCGGCCGCCGCTGCTCTCACCTCTGGTTGACTGGCAACCTCCACTCTCACTCCCTCACCCCAAATCAGCTCCCTCTTCCTGGCTATCTCCACTGCAGCCCGCAGAGATGCTGGGTCCGACATCTGCACATGCTTACCCAGCTCGGTGGGGGAGAGCGCTCTAATAAAACTGTCCCGTGCCAGCTCGTCTTGCACCCCAATCGGCATAGTTGCATAAGCCCGCCTGGTCAGGCTCAGAATATCACTTGCCAACGCCTTTAATGATTCCCCCTGAAGTCTCTTTTTGTTATTCAGTTCAATCCGCAGCATGTTGGGCTGTGCATCGCTGCCGAAACGGCCCCCCAATGCCTCCACTAGCGCACCGTAGTCGCCCCTCTAGTCCGGGCCTAGCGTTAGCAGGCATTCCGACGCCTCCTCTGACAGGCTCAGGGCAAGCTGTAACCCTTTCGTCTCGTCAGACCACCTCCCGGCTCTAGCCAACAACTCGAATTGAGTGAAAAAAACTTCCCATTTACCTTGTCCATTGAACTTTGGAAGTTTAGCCGCTACCGTGGCTAATGGCAATAGGGCGCTGCCATCTCTGTTTACATAAGGGGGCGCAGCCATTTCCGCACGCGGTGACGTCGATATCTCCGTCGCCGTGACGTCTGTTCTGGTCGAGCGGTTTGAAGGAAAACCCGCCCGTTCTGCCATCTTGCTGACTGACAATTTAACTCCCGCCATGTGGCTCTCCAGCTCTTCTACAGCCGTCATCGCCTGACCCTCCCAACCGGGTACACCCGAGCCCACAACGGACACTTTGTCCGACTCTTCCTTAACTTTCCGCCTCGCCCCGATCATCATGGCCGTAGATGCGAGTCACGCTAAAGCTAACCACGGCCTATACTGAAACAGCTAACTCGCCTAATCTCGATCTATCCCGTCGTTCGAAAGCACTTCTGACACCAATGTAATGACCCTGCTGGGTCATAAAGTAAAAGAGAGACGGGCACCAGGTGTACAGGCAGAACACAGGTTTATTCCTGAATGGGCTATTGTTCAGGCCACAACCCACGCCGCTAAACCTCGAACATACACAAATAGAACATGTCAAATCAAGGGTCCCGAACAGAAGAGAAGAGAGATGAGACCGTAACCCCTATTTAAGCCTTTCAAAACCCCGCGGGATTACCCATCATACCCCCCCAACCTTTCCATCTGTCCTGGCATATTTAACCCCTGCTAGCACCCATGAGAACGATAACACACCCATGAACGCAGAACACAATACAGGGTCGTTACAATATTTAGCAATTCAGTTTCATACAGTTATATACACTGAGTGTACAAAACATTAAGGACATCTGTTCTTTCCATGATATAGACTGACCAGGTAAGTACAGGTGAAAGCTATGATCCCTTATTAATGTCACTTGTTAAATCCACTTCAATCAGTGTAGATGAAGGGGAGGATTTTTTAAGCCTTGCGACAATTGAGACATGGATTGTGTATGCGTGCCATTTAAAGGGTGAATGAGCAAGACAAAAGATTGAAGTGCCTTTGAACGGGGTATGGTAGTAGGTGCCAGGTGCACCGTTTTTTGTCAAGAACTGCAATGCTGCTGAGTTTTTCACACTCAACAGTTTCCCGTGTGGATCAACAATGGTCCACCACCCAAAGGATATCCAGCCAACTTGACACAACTGTGGGAAGCATTGGAGTCAACATGGGCCAGCATTCCTGTGGAACGCTTTCAACACCTTGTAGAGTCCATGTCCCGACGAATTGAGGCTATTCTGAGGGCAAAAGGGGGGGTGCAACTGAATATTAGGAAGGTGTTCTTAATGCAGTCGGCCACTAGAAGGAGCCCTGAGGAGCCCTGAGGAGTAGTGCTGGTAAATGTTGCATTCAGAAGAAGTGTGTTTGAAGCCTGTGTTTCAGACATAAGGAAGTGGATGGCTGAAAACTTTCTACTTTTAAACTCGGACAAAACAGAGATGCTTGTTCTAGGTCCCAAGAAACAAAGAGATCTTCTGTTAAATCTGACAATTCATCTTGATGGTTGTAAAGTCGTCTCAAATAAAACTGTGAAGGACCTCGGCGTTACTCTTGACCCTGATCTCTCTTTTGACGAACATATCAAGACTGTTTCAAGGACAGCTTTTTTTCCATCTACGTAACATTGCAAAAATCAGAAATGTTCTGTCCAAAAATGATGCAGAAAAATTAATCCATGCATTTGTTACTTCTAGGTTAGACTACTGCAATGCTCTACTTTCCGGCTACCCGGATAAAGCACTAAATAAACTTCAGTTAGTGCTAAATACGGCTGCTAGAATCCTGACTAGAACCAAGAAATTTGATCATATTACTCCAGTGCTAGCTTCCCTACACTGGCTTCCTGTTAAGGCAAGGGCTGATTTCAAGGTTTTACTGTTAACCTATAAAGCGTTACATGGGCTTGCTCCTACCTATCTTTCCGAGTTGGTCCTGCCGTACATACCAATACGTACGCTACGGTCACAAGACGCAGGCCTCCTAATTGTCCCTAGAATTTCTTTGGCCTTTTTTGGCCTTTCTAGGGAGTTTTTCCTAGCCACCGTGCTTCTACACCTGCATTACTAGCTGTTTGGGGTTTTAGGCTGGGTTTCTGTACAGCACTTCGAGATATTAGCTGATGTACGAAGGGCTATATAAAATAAAATTGATTGATTGATTTGCAAAGCAGTGTGTCCCAGATGGAGGGAGTTGACTTTTGATCAGTGGCGGTCAGTGCCGTTTCAGATGAGGGAGGACGATTTTCTTTTCATGAGCATGGCCTTATTTCTATTACAGCATATTGGATGACTGTCATTCATATTCCATTCACCCAGCTCAATGTAACATCGATAGGTTTAGGCTACTACATGATACTCAAATTTTCCCTATACCCATCATGAGGTTGCTACAACCTAGCCTATGAATGAAAGTTTACAACGTAGGTGCACACAGGTTGAGAGACAAATTTGATGTGACAGACAGTGACATTCAATACTGCCTTGCACACTCTTGCCTGCATCTAGCTGATATTGTGTGTAATAATTAGTCAAACGGTTGCAAACAAGAGTTTCTATCCAACAAATTCAGGTATGTTTATCCCCGTTTTGTTCCGTTTGCTTCTGTTTAAGAAACGTTTTTCAACAGAATCGGCAGAATGAATAAACCCCTGATCACGGGTAAACACAATTCACAGTTTCATAGCAGCCACGTTGTATTCCTTCTCGCATCTACGTCATGCGGTTTCCTCCTTTCACCTCTTACCTTCGCTTGCGGACTTCAATGCACAACACATCAACTGTATGTGACCAGGCGAAAAAACCTTTAGAAGCCAAACCGCTACACACAGCCTACATCGTTGTCACCATATTAGCTAAAGTTATGTCATAGTCAGCATAGCTAATGTAACTAACGCGTTAGTAAACCCGCTACAATCACGCTGTAACGTTACAGTGTACAGTCAGGATGTAGTTACACCGGCGGGCCCCGGTGGCAATAAATTAGTAAAACCAAAAGCTTACCTTGACTTGGAAGAGTTCCAGTGTGTGTTGGATTGTCATAGCCAGCTAGCTAACATAGCATCCCTCTGCTTGAGCAGGGTGTTTCAGTAGGCTAAACTAGCTAGCTGTATTTGCTACCTAAGTAAGTGAAACTGAAAGTTAATTTTTTTTTACATCTCTCTCTCTCTATTTCTCTCCTGCTTCTCCTTCATTTAGGAATACATTAATTTGTTCAAAATTGTTCAACTATTTTATTTCTCTCTCTTTGAGTCAGCTACTCACCACATTTGATGCACTGCAGTGCTAGCTAGCTGTAGCTTATGCTTTCAGTACTAGATTCATTCTCTGATCATTTGATTGGGGGGACAACATGTCAGTTCATGCTGCAAGAGCTCTGATAGGTTGGAGGATGTCTTTCGGAAGTTGTCATAATTACTGTGTAAGTCTATGGAAGGGGGTGAGAACCATGAGCCTCCTAGGTTTTGTATTGAAGTCAATGCACCCAGAGGAGGACGGAAGATGGCTGTCATCCGGCTACACCATGGTGCTACCCTACAGAGTGCTGTTGAGGCTACTGTAGACCTTCTTTGCAAAATAGTGTTTTAATCAATTAGTTGGTGACGTGATTATATTTAGTATAGTTTTGTCTAAAAAGGTTAACTTTTTAAATGTTTTTAAATGTTACTTTTTATATAATTCACTGAGGAGGATGGTCCTCCCCTTCCTCCTCTGAGGAGCCTCCACTGCTCTTGATCTAGTAATTGTCAGTCCTGCCAGCTGCTGCATCACTTCCCAGCCGTGATAAACTGAACTGGACAGTCATTTAGCAGAGCAGTCTATTCAATGCGACTATTTCACACAAAGAAGCTGTAATATTATTTATATAATGTAATACCACCTAACAGCCAGGACACTCAAGAGTGAGGATATAGGAAGGATGGGAATGACGATGGAAGCTTTGTGGACTATTATGAGGGCTTGCTCTGACGCTGTTTGTCCACACGAGGGCAGCATCAGCCAGGGAAATATCAATCAATATCCAACGGGTGGGTCTAATCCTGAATGCTGTTAAAACCGCATTCCAGGCGGTGTCTATTCCAAAAACTACTACCCGCTAAATCTATGACGTTAATATGCCTATTTACTCTGTTCCATCTGACGGGGCAATCCAATGTCTCAACATCCCTGCCAGGCACTTTATAAACTTGATCTCCACTATAAAAAGCATCTAGACATGATCTCACATTTCTTTTAGACTAACATGTATTCTTCAACAGCGGAGATTTGTATAAACCTTGCTGTCTGTCTTTCCGACATTTGCAACATTGTTTCAATATTCAAATTTGATCGTCAGCTGTCCCATAATGAACATGTCGGGAGGAGACAGACAGGCAGGCAGCGTTTCTCAGCCAGTCGAAATCATAAATCACTTGTCATCATTTTTATGGATTTATATACAAAGAAATGTCCATTGAAAAAAAGGTAAAACGAAACGAGTTTCAACTCTTTTGCAGTCTCTCCAGCTTCAGTTTGAAGTGATTGTGTTAGCTGTGTTGTTGGCTAGCTCCTCTGAACAACAGTGTCCTGACGAGTGAGCACATTTTCTATGTCAGGCGAAATCGCACCGCATTAGCTGTTATGGATGTGTCTAAATAAATGTAACTAGAAAACAACTTAAACAAACGCAAATGCAGCTACTTTTGTTATTGTGGCTGCACTGTTTGACGTGACTGTAAGTTAGCTGTAGTTGGCTAGCTAGCAAGCAAGGGATAAGAACGTTGCCAGCCAGTATGGCAATGGAACATTTAGAACGAACGACTGGGTCACGTCCATAGATACAGAACAAAATGACTGAATGATTGGGTCGCTTCCATAGATACAGAACAAAAATACTAAATGATTGGGTCGCTTCCATAGATACAGAACAAAAAGACTGAACGACTGGGTTGCGTCCATAGATACAGAACAAAAAGACTGAACGACTGGGTCGCTTCCATAGATACAGAACAAAAAGACTGAACGACTGGGTTATGTCCATAGATACAGAACAAAATGACTGAACGACTGGGTCGCGTCCATAGATACAAAACAAAAAGACTGAACGACTGGGTTGCGTCCATAGATACAGAACAAAAAGACTGAACAACTGGGTCGCTTCCATAGATACAGAACAAAAAGACTGAACGACTGGGTCGCTTCCATAGATACAGAACAAAAAGACTGAACGACTGGGTTATGTCCATAGATACAGAACAAAATGACTGAACGACTGGGTCGCGTCCATAGATACAAAACAAAAAGACTGAACGACTGGGTTGCGTCCATAGATACAGAACAAAAAGACTGAACAACTGGGTCGCTTCCATAGATACAGAACAAAAAGACTGAATGACTGGGTCACGTCCATAGATACAGAACAAAAAGACTGAACGACTGGGTTGCGTCCACAGATACAGAACAAAAAGACTGAACGACTGGGTCGTGTCCATAGTGTGATGTCACGAGAGGCTACACAGCTTTCAGCGGGATTGCTCAAGTAGTGCAAGGAGGCCAGGTTCAACCAAAACAAGGATTTTATTAAAGGTCTTGGGAAACTAACGAAAGTATAACACAATACTGTTCTCTGGGGGGCTCTTAAGGGTTAACAGTTCAGGGATGTCTCTTCCACATCCAAAATCATAACTCTCCCTCGCTCAAATAACTTTTCCCCCGTCTTACTGTCTTCCACGTTGCAGCTAGTGGCCAACCCAGCAAAACGTCCTTCCAAATGTCCCACACGTATTTCCACAGGTGCATATATCCAAAGGTGAGTATTTCCCAAAGGTAAGTATCTCCAAATCCTTATATTCCTCATGGAAGTGGACGTGCAGCACTCTTGTCCTCCAGAGAGCCCAGGTTGGAGACTGTGTCTCTTCACCCCCCACACACTCCCCTCAGTGTGTCTCTTCCCCTTCCCAAACCTTCAGCTCATCAGCTCCTCATTTGTTTCAGCTGCGTGGGAAGATTGGCCATAGAGGGGTGGAGTTCCCGACCATACCAGCAGATGGAGCCATAGCTGTCTGGGTTTGCAGCCACCTCAGGGGGATGTAACGTCCCTCCAGGACACAGCCTCTCGTGACATCACACATCCCCCTCCTCGGGACCGACGTCCTCGTCGGGTAAAGGCAGCGAAGAAGGCATCACGCCGGAGAGGGCGTCCGCATTGCCGTGGTGCTTGCCAGCCTGCTCTCTCTTCAACTCCTCCACCTCTAGGACCAGGGACTCAGCCTCCTGTTGTCTCTCCTTGAGTTTCTTACTGAACGCATCAGCCTTGGTTTTAGCAGAGTTTAGCTTCTGTTGAGCAGCTTTCAGTTCCTTCTCTCTCTTGCCTCCGCATTCTTCATCTTGTTCTCCAACACCTTGTACTTCTCCTCTGCCTTCTTCTGGACCTCCTTACTACTGCGCAGGGTCTCCTCACACTCCTCGATGGTCCTGCGCAGCCTCTCCAGCTCCTCCTGTTGCTTAGGGAAGGAGCTCTGTTGGAGTTTAGCCTGGAGGATATCTAACTCTTCTGTCTTCATGTCTAACTGTTGCTTTAACAAACGATACCTCTCAGCGGTCCCCTTCAGACCAGACAGTTCTTTGTCCAGATTCTGTAGCTCCGTCTCTGTGTCGGTCTGGGCACCTGCCATCCCTATCAGAGCCCGGGCGGGAGTGAGTAACTCGGAGGATTGCACGGAGCCTTCCCAGGATGAGTCTTGCCTCTCCGTTTCCGAGGTACTCGGGTTATCCTCTCCTGAGACTCTCTCCAGAGTGGGTAAAAGGCTGGGCAGTCTCGTCCAATTAGGACAGGGACGGGGAGGGAATCAACCACCCCCGCCGTCGTGTGTATGGTTCCCCGTGTGCTGGTCATTGTAAGTTCAGTAATGGGGTATTCTCTGGTGTCCCCATGGACACAGGAAACTGGGAGGACTTTCCCCGGGGTCAGACACGTTGGGCCCACCAAATCCTTACGCACCAGGGTGGCCCGGCTACCAGAATCCAGTAAGGCCTCCACATCATGGTGATTCACAGTTACCGGGCAGGTGGGGGGTCGATCTGGGCCGCCATCTACGACTCCCAAGAGCGAGGCAACACGGTGTGTGGGTGCTGAGCTGGAGGACTCCGCAGTGGGCATAGGTTCATCGGCTGGTTTCCCACACTGCCAGGAGATATGTCCCATCTCCCCACACCGGTAACACTGTCGAGTTTCCCCTCCTGGTGTACTCTTCTTGGACCCGCCTGGTTTCTGGCTCCCCCTGGAGCCGGGATAAGTCCTGACGTGGCTGGGTTCGAGACCTTGGGGTCCTTTGGACGGATCCTTCCCATTTGTGGTGGGGCCGCACTCCTGGGGTCTTTTCGGGAAGCATTCAGCATCTCCGCTGTGGCCTGGTACTTTTCCACAGCTTCCACGGTCAGATCAGCCGTGGTCAAGGCCTGTTGACTGATGAACCGTTTTGCCTCATAAGGCAGGGCGCGTAGGTAACGATCCACCACAACGGCCTCCACCACCGCCGCTGCTGTATTCCTCTGCGGATCCAGCCATTTCCTTGCGATTCGGACAAGTTCATGCATCTGCGCCCGAGGAGGTTGGTCTGGTAGGAAGGTCCAGCTGTGAAAGCGCTGGGCCATACCAAACTTTGTGAGTCCATATCTGCTGAGGATCTCAGACTTCAGGGCATCATAGTCAGTAACCTGGTCAGGGCCCAGGTCCCGGACAGCATTCAGCGCTTCCCGGTTAGAAAGGGGGCTAACAGACCAACCCACTGTTGCTTGGGCCAGGCTTCCCTAGTGGCCGTGGCCTCAAATGCATGCAGGTATGCCTCAATGTCATCGGTAGCTCCCATCTTAGATATAAAGTCACTTGCCTTTATTGGGCGGGTATTTTGGACCACCCTCTGTCTCTGCAACTGCAATTCCTCTGCCTTCAGAAGGTTGGCTTTCTTTTGCTCCTCCAAGAGAGCCACGTTTGCTTGCATCTGGGCTTGCTGGCCAGCAACAAGGGCTTTCAATATGTCCTCCATTTCAGTCGGCGGGGAGCCTACGGCCAACTTGGAAAACTGGGTGATCAAACCTTCGGTATCCTCCTCTGACATGCACTATTAACGCTTGAGCGTGCCCGTATTCTCCACCATCTGTGATGTCACGAGAGGCTACACAGCTTTCAGCGGGATTGCTCAAGTAGTGCAAGGAGGCCAGGTTCAACCAAAACAAGGATTTTATTAAAGGTCTTGGGAAACTAACGAAAGTATAACACAATACTGTTCTCTGGGGGGCTCTTAAGGGTTAACAGTTCAGGGATGTCTCTTCCACATCCAAAATCATAACTCTCCCTCGCTCAAATAACTTTTCCCCGTCTTACTGTCTTCCACGTTGCAGCTAGTGGCCAACCCAGCAAAACGTCCTTCCAAATGTCCCACACGTATTTCCACAGGTGCATATATCCAAAGGTGAGTATTTCCCAAAGGTAAGTATCTCCAAATCCTTATATTCCTCATGGAAGTGGACGTGCAGCACTCTTGTCCTCCAGAGAGCCCAGGTTGGAGACTGTGTCTCTTCACCCCCACACACTCCCTCAGTGTGTCTCTTCCCTTCCCAAACCTTCAGCTCATCAGCTCCTCATTTGTTTCAGCTGCGTGGGAAGATTGGCCATAGAGGGGTGGAGTTCCCGACCATACCAGCAGATGGAGCCATAGCTGTCTGGGTTTGCAGCCACCTCAGGGGGATGTAACGTCCCTCCAGGACACAGCCTCTCGTGACATCACAATAGATACTGAACAACTGGGTCGCATCTATAGACACAGAACAAAAAGACTGAATGACTGGGTCACGTCTCTGGCAACCCGAACCGATAGAACGAACGACCAGCCGGCTTGGGTAGCATCCCTAGATTTGTGTCAGGATTAGATCTTGTGGAAGGATGAAATAGTATGAATTAATTAATCAAAATAACATTTTTAATGAAAATATGTCAATCATTATCTGAATATGTTGGTAACCCGTTCTATAAAAGTTGATGCCCTCGAAGCCAGTGTTTGGAGGATATATTGGCACGGTTTACCGGCCCTCGACGAACAACACCTTGCAAATATAACATTATCCTCCAAACACCAGCTTCTCGGGCATTATCACTTAAGTGATTCTACAGAGAATGTAATCGAAGTCAGGTAGTAACATGTTGCTATCACCTGCTCCATCATCATTAGATAAGTATACTTACATCATTCAGGGAGAGTGAATGAGTGTACACTTCAGGGGGGAAAAGTATGCATTTCTCAGTTTCTCAGTTTTCTGTATTGTATATCAGGAATCTACCATATGTGATCCTTTTGTGATGCAATTTTGTAGTAAAGCATATTATTTTATCTCTGTGGCAAACATGATGCACTTGTTGTAGAATGTAATCAGTAATTTGACATCTGATAAACTTATGATAAATCATTTGTGTGTGACTATGTTAATTAAAACCCAGTTAAACATGACTCCCCAGGTGGTTGTAATCGATTAATACAGAACATGCATTAGTATATGCATTAGTCATATTATAACTTACACTATACAGTATATACATTAGTCATATAATTTACACTATACAGTATATACATTAGTCATATAATTTACACTATACAGTATATACATTAGTCATATAACTTACACTATACAGTATATACATTAGTCATATAACTTATACTATACAGTAAACGCATTAGTCATATTATAACTTACACTATATATGCATTAGTCATATAACTTACACTATACGGTATATCATTAGTCATGTTATAACGTACACTATACAGTATATACATTAGTTATATAACTTACACTATACAGTATATCATTAGTCATATAACTTACACTATACAGTATATACATTAGTCATATTATAACTTACACTATATATACATTAGTCATATTATAACTTACACTATACAGTATATGCATTAGTCATATTATAACTTACACTATATATACATTAGTCATATTATAACTTACACTATACAGTATATACATTAGTCATATAACTTACACTATACAGTATACTCACATTACTGCTGACGGTGGTCGGGAGAGGTTGTGTTTTCTCTAGCAGGAGGTAAGCTTGGCTTCTTATATGGTGTTGAGTAAAGCTTAAACCATGTATTTAGATTGTAGGTAGGTATTGTAGTTAGGTATTATAGGTAGTTTACTTAGGTAGTTATTGTAGGTTATTGTAGGTTATTGTAGGTAATTATTGTAGGTAAGTATTGTATTCAGCGGACCCCGGCGAAGCACGAGGCTAGCTAACCCACTACTTGGACCAACAAAGCTAGCTAGCTAGCGGGTAGCTACTGGTAACTTTTAGCAACTGTGGTTAGTTGTTTCCAATGTTATTTCACGCTTAAGAGTACCTGTAATTGAGCCAGCTAGCTACCTACCATTCAGCTGTTTTTCTAACCTCATTATCCGAGGCATTAACGTTAGGTGGTTGGTAGCTGCTGTACTTAATTACAGCTACTGATTGCAGTCTGCCACCCAGACAGCTGGCGTCGGGTAAGTTTGGCTTTATACATAGCTTGGGCTTTGTCGAGTAAGGCTTAAACTATGTATTTAGATTGTAGTTAGGTATTATAGGTAGGCATCGTGGGCTGTATATTATTAGGTATTATAGGTAGGCATCGTGGGCTGTTGTGGGTAGTTGTTGTATGTAGTTATTGTAGGTTACTTTTGTATTCGGCGGTGCCGGGTGTAGCACGAAGCTAGCTAGCTAACTCACCTCCTGGACTAGCTGGCGAGTAGCTATTAGCAACGGTAGCAACTAAATACAATATCCTTTTAGCCAGCTACATTCGTTCGCAGCGACGCCGTTTTTCAAACAAAGTCAACACAGCAGCCATTGCTAGCTAGCCAACACTACCAGCTAGCTGTACTGTAGTAGCTAAATACAATATCTTTGTGCTAGCTAGCCAACGTTTAATTATTGCTGCGTTATGAAAGAACTAGACACGGACACGAATTATCTGTTTAGTGTGTTAACACACTATTGGTAGTTTGTTGTAACCAAGTATTGGTGCTAAACTGTGTGTTATTGGATGCTAGCATGCTAGTTAGCTATGGCGTCATAGTTAGCTAGCTGAATAAAGTAAGTTGAGTCTATTCCTTGAAACATTGAACCGCTGTAGTTTACAACAATTCTAATTTCTAAAGTGGAAGTTGGGAGAGTTTTATTCGGGTGGTTCAGTGAAACAATTATAGTTTCTGAGGTGGAAGTTGGGAGAGTTATATTTTTTTGGTGAGGGAGGCCCTGCTCTCTCCTTTCCCAGATGTTTAGTTCATTTCATTCCGATCTCCTCTGCATTATTGTAGCCATCTGCTACAGCCTGTCAACTATGCCTCTGCCTATCCCTGTTCTCTCCTCTCCGCACAGGCTACACAAACGCCTCACACCGCGTGGCTGCTGCCTCTCTAACCTGGTGGTCCCTGCACGCATCACACACCTGGAGTTCCAGGTCTCAGGCAGCCTCTGGAACTGCCGTTCTGCTGCCAACAAGGCTGACTTCATCCCAGCCAATGCTACCCTCCAGTCCCTCGACTTCCTGGCGCTGACGGAAACATGGATTACCACTGAAAACACTGCTACTCCTACTGCTCTCTCCTCGTCTGACCATGTGTTCTCGCATACCCCGAGAGCATCTGGTCAGAGGGGTGGTGGCACAGGAATCCTTATCTCTCCCAAGTGGTCATTCTCAATTTTTCCCCTAACCCATCTGTCTATCTCCTCATTTGAATTCCACGCTGTCACAGTCACTAGCCCATTTAAGCTTAATATCCTTGTCATCTATCGCCCTCCAGGTTCCCTTGGAGAGTTCATCAATGAGCTTGACGCCTTGATAAGTTCCTTTCCTGAGGATGGCTCACCCTTCACAGTTTTGGGGGGATTTCAACCTCCCTACGTCTACATTTGACTCATTTCTCTCTGCCTCCTTCTTTCCACTCCTCTCCTCTTTTGACCTCACCCTCTTACCGTCCCCCCCTACTCACAAGGCAGGCAATACGCTTGACTTCATCTTTACTAGATGTTGCTCTTCTACTAATCTCACTGCAACTCCCCTCCATGTCTCCGACCACTACTTTGTATCCTTTTCTCTCTCGCTCTCCTCCAACACTACTCACTCTGCCCCTACACAGATGGTAACGCGCCGCCGCAACCTTCGCTCTCTCTTTCCCACCACTCTCTCCTCTTCCATCCTATCATCTCTTCCCTCTGCTCAATCCTTCTCCCTCCAATCTCCTGATTCTGCCTCCTCAACCCTCCTCTCCTCCCTTTCTGCATCCTTTGACTCCCTGTGTCCCCTATCCTCCCGGCCGGCTCGGTCCTCCCCTCCAGCTCCGTGGCTTGATGACTCATTGCGAGCTCACAGAACAGAGCTCCGGGCAGCTGAGCGGAAATGGAAGAAAACTAAACTCCCTGCCGACCTGGCATCTTTTCAATCCCTCCTCTCTACATTTTCTTCATCTGTTTCTGCTGCTAAGGCCACTTTCTACCACTCTAAATTCCAAGCATCTGCCTCTAACCCTAGGAAGCTCTTTGCCACATTCTCCTCACTGCTGAATCCTCCCCCCTCCCCTCCTCCCTCTCTGTGGATGACTTCGTCAACCACTTTGAAAAGAAGGTTGACGACATCCGATCCTCGTTTGTTAAGTCTAATGACACTGCTGGTCCTGCTCACACTGCCCTACCCTATGCTTTGACTTCTTTCTCCCTCTCTCTCCAGATAAAATCTTGCGACTAGTGACTGCAGGCCGCCCAACAACCTGCCCGCTTGACCCCATCCCCTCCTCTCTTCTCCAGACCATCTCCGGTGACCTTCTCCCCTACCTCACCTCGCTGATCAACTCATCCTTGACCGCTGGCTATGTCCCTTCCGTCTTCAAGAGAGAGAGAGTTGCACCCCTTCTCAAAAAACCAACACTCGATCCCACTGATGTCAACAACTACAGACCAGTATCCCTTCTTTCTTTTCTTTCCAAAACTATTGAGCGTGCCGTCTTTAGCCAACTCTCTTGCTATCTCTCTCAGAATGACCTTCTTGATCCAAACCAGTCAGGTTTCAGGACTGGTCATTCAACTGAGACTGCTCTTCTCTGTGTCACGGAGGCTCTCCGCACTGCTAAAGCTAACTCTCTCTCCTCTGCTCTTGTCCTTCTAGACCTGTCTGCTGCCTTTGATACTGTGAACCATCAGATCCTCCTCTCCACCCTCTCCGAGCTGGGCATCTCCGGCGCGGCTCACTCCTGGATTGCGTCCTACCTGACCGGTCGCTCCTACCAAGTGGCGTGGCGAGAAGCTGTCTCCGCACCACGTGCTCTCACCACTGGTGTCCCCCAGGGCTCAGTTCTAGGCCCTCTCCTTTTCTCCCTATACACCAATTCACTTGGCTCTGTCATATCCTCACATGGCCTCTCCTATCATTGCTACGCTGACGATACACAACTAATCTTCTCCTTTCCCCCTTCTGATAACCAGGTGGCGAATCGCATCTCTGCATGTCTGGCAGACATATCAGTATGGATGACGGATCACCACCTCAAGCTGAACCCTGGCAAGACGGAGCTGCTCTTCCTCCCGGGGAAGGACTGCCCGTTCCATGATCTCGCCATCACGGTTGACAACTCCGTTGTGTCCTCCTCCCAGAGTGCGAAGAGCCTTGGCGTGACCCTGGACAACACCCTGTCGTTCTCCGCTAACATCAAGGCGGTGACCCGATCCTGCAGGTTCATGCTCTACAACATTCGGAGAGTACGACCCTGCCTTACACAGGAAGTGGCACAGGTCCTAATCCAGGCACTTGTCATCTCCCGTCTGGATTACTGCAACTCGCTGTTGGCTGGGCTCCCTGCCTGTGCCATTAAACCCCTACAACTCATCCAGAATGCCGCAGCCCGTCTGGTGTTCAACCTTCCCAAGTTCTCTCACGTCACCCCCCTCCTCCGCACACTCCACTGGCTTCCAGTTGAAGCTCGCATCCGTTACAAGACCATGGTGCTTGCCTATGGAGCAGTGAGGGGAACGGCACCTTCGTACCTTCAGGCTCTGATCAGTCCCTACACCCAAACGAGGGCATTGCGTTCATCCACCTCTGGCCTGCTGGCTCCCCTTCCTCTGCGGAAGCATAGTTCCCGCTCAGCCCAGTCAAAACTGTTCGCTGCTCTGGCACCCCAATGGTGGAACAAGCTCCCTCACGACGCCAGGACAGCAGAGTCACTCACCACCTTCCGGAGACATTTGAAACCCCACCTCTTTAAGGAATACCTGGGATAGGATAAAGTAATCCTTCTACCCCCCCCAAAAAAAAAATTAAAATAGGGTGAATGCACCAATTTATAAGTCGCTCTGGATAAGAGCGTCTGCTAAATGACGTAAATGTAAATGTAAATGTAATACAGTATATACATTAGTCATATAACTTACATCATACAGTATATGCATTAGTCATATAACTTACACTATATATACATTGGTCATATTATAACTTACACTATACAGTATATCATTAGTCATATAACTTACACTATACAGTATATGCATTAGTCATATTATAACTTACACTATATATACATTAGTCATATTATAACTTACACTATACAGTATATCATTAGTCATATAACTTACACTATACAGTATATGCATTAGTCATATTATAACTTACACTATACAGTATATCATTAGTCATATAACTTACACTATACAGTATATGCATTAGTCATATTATAACTTACACTATATATACATTAGTCATATTATAACTTACACTATACAGTATATGCATTAGTCATATTATAACTTACACTATACAGTATATCATTAGTCATATAACTTACACTATACAGTATATGCATTAGTCATATTATAACTTACACTATACAGTATATCATTAGTCATATAACTTACACTATACAGTATATGCATTAGTCATATTATAACTTACACTATATATACATTAGTCATATTATAACTTACACTATACAGTATATCATTAGTCATATTATAACTTACACTATATATACATTAGTCATATTATAACTTACACTATACAGTATATCATTAGTCATATTATAACTTACACTATATATACATGTCACGATCGTCGTAAGTAACGGACCAAGGCGCAGCGTGATATGCGTACATCTTTTAATGAGTACTTTTCAACAATAACAAAACAACAAAACGATACGTGAAGTCCTAAGGTTAACAAACACTAACCTCTCCGGAACAAGATCCCACAAATGACAAGTGCAAAACAGGCTGCCTAAGAATGGTTCCCAATCAGAGGCAACGAGTCACAGCTACCTCTGATTGGGAACCACCCTGGCCAACATAGAAATAAACGATCTAGAAAGAAACACATAGAAAACAAAACCTAGACACTACACACCCTGGCTCAACATTTAAGAGTCCCCAGAGCCAGGGCGTGACAATACATTAGTCATAGAACTTACACTATACAGTAAACGCATTAGTCATATTATAACTTACACTATATATGCATTAGTTATATTATAACTTACACTATATATATAAATTAGTCATATAACTTACACTATACAGTATATTCATTAGTCATATTATAACTTACACTATACAGTATATACATTAGTCATATTATAACTTACACTATATATGCATTAGTCATATAACTTACAATAAACAGTACAGTTGAAGTCGGAAGTTTACATACACTTAGGTTGGAGTCATTAAAACTAGTTTTTCAACCACTCCACAAATGTCTTGTTAACAAACTATTGTTTTGGCAAGTCGGTTAGGACATCTACTTTGTGCATGACACAAGTAATATTTCCAATAATTGTTTACAGACAGATTATTTAACTTATAATTCACTGTATCACAATTCCAGTTTACATACACTAAGTTGACTGTGCCTTTAAACAGCTCGGAAAATTCCAGAAAATTATGTCATGGCTTTAGAAGCTTCTGATAGGCTAATTGATATATTTTGAGTCAATTGGAGGTGTACCTGTGGATGTATTTCAAGGCCTACCTTCAAACTCAGTGCCTCTTTGCTTGACATCATGGGAAAATCAAAATAAATCAGCCAAGACCTGGGAGCAATTTCCAAATGCCTGAAGGTACCACGTTCATCTGTACAAACAATAGTACGCAAGTATAAACACTATGGGACCACGCAGCCGTCATACCGCTCAGGAAGGAGACGCGTTCTATCTCCTAGAGATGAACGTACTTTGGTGCGAAAAGTGCAAATCAATCCCAGAACAACAGCAAAGGACCTTGTGAAGATGCTGGAGGAAACAGGTACAAAAGTATCTATATCCACAGTAAAACAAGTCCTATATTGACATAACCTGAAAGTCCGCTCAGCAAGGAAGAAGCCACTACTCCAAAACCGCCATAAAAAAGACAGACTACGGTTTGCAGCTGCACATGGGGACAAAGATCGTACTTTTTGGAGAAATGTCCTCTGGTTGGCCATAATGACCATCATTATGTTTGGAGGAAAAAGGGGTCTGCTTGCAAGCCCCCTTTTCACAAAATAAATGGCATCATGAAGAAGGAAAATTATGTGGATATATTGAAGCAACATCTCAAGACATCAGTCAGGAAGTTAAAACTTGGTCGCCCAAATGGACAATTACCCCAAGCATACTTCCAAAGTTGTGGCAAAATGGCTTAAGGACAACAAAGTCAAGGTATTGGAGTGGCCATCACAAAGCCCTGGCCTCAATCCTATAGAAAATGTGTGGGCAGAACTGAAAAAGCGTGTGTGAGCAAGGAGGCCTACAAACCTGACTCAGTTACACCAGCTCTGTCAGGAGGAATGGGCCAAAATTCACCCAACTTATTGTGGGACGCTTGTGGAAGGCTACCCAAAACGTTTGACCAAAGTTAAACAATTTAAAGGCAATGCTACCAAATACTAATTGAATGTATGTAAACTTCTGACCCACTGGGAATGTGATGAAAGAAATAAAAGCTGAAATAAATAATTCTCTCTACTATTATTCTGACATTTCACATTCTTAAAATAAAGTGGTGATCCTAACTAACCTAAGACAGGGAATTTTTACTAGGATTAAATGTCAGGAATTGTGAAAAACTGAGTTTAAATGTATTTGGCTAAGGTGTATGTAAACTTCCGACTTCAACTGTATAAAGCATATCAGTCAATAGAAACAGATAGAAACACAGATGAGAAAAGAATCACCCTCTGCCCTTCAGAAACAGCCAACCAGCTGTACAGCATTTAATTTTTGGTTCCAGCCCATTTCCGCCGCCTGTGTGACATTCTGGGGACCCCCAGGTCAGCTAGAAGAAATGACACTCGTCATGTGTCGGGGGACCACTGTGGAGAGGTGGAGGAGGATGGGGGAACCCCCCTGGAGAGAGAGTGTTAGAAAGGGGACCCCCTGCATAACAAATGGGAGGGAAACAGAAAGGTTAATGAAGTATTAAACACTAACAGGTGGCTGATGAATGATTGATGAATGAATGATGAAGGCCTAAACATTCTCCCCTTCGCTCTCTCTTCTATCTCTCCTCCCTCTCTTTTTTATTTTTGTCCTACTCGCCACTCTCTTTCTATCTGCATCTTTACATGTTGCTCTCTCTCTTTCTATCTGCATCTTTACATGTTGCTCTCTCTCTTTCTATCTGCATCTTTACATGTTGCTCTCTCTCTCTTTCTATCTGCATCTTTACATGTTGCTCTCTCTATCTGCATCTTTACGTGTTGCTCTCTCTATCTGCATCTTTACGTGTTGCTCTCTCTATCTGCATCTTTACATGTTGCCCTCTCTATCTGCATCTTTACATGTTGCTCTCTCTCTCTTTCTATCTGCATCTTTACATGTTGCTCTTTCTTACTATCTGCATCTTTACATGTTGCTCTCTCTATCTGCATCTTTACGTGTTGCTCTCTCTATCTGCATCTTTACATGTTGCTCTCTCTATCTGCATCTTTACATGTTGCTCTCTCTATCTGCATCTTTACGTGTTGCTCTCTCTATCTGCATCTTTACATGTTGCTCTCTCTATCTGCATATTTACATGTTGCTCTCTCTATCTGCATCTTTACATGTTGCTCTCTCTATCTGCATCTTTACATGTTGCCCTCTCTATCTGCATCTTTACGTGTTGCTCTCTCTATCTGCATTGTGACGTCACGAGAGGCTACACAGCTTTCAGCGGGATTGCTCAAGTAGTGCAAGGAGACAAGGTTCAAACAAAACAAGGATTTTATTAAAGGTCTTGGGAAATTAACGAAAATATAACCAAATTCTGTTCTCTTGTGGCTCTTTAAGGGTTAACAGTTCAGGGATGTCTCTTCCACATCCAAAATCATAGTTCTCACTCGCTCAGTTAACTTTTCCCCAGCCTTACTGTAGTCCACGTTGCAGCTAGTGGCCAACCCAGCAAAAAGTCCTTCCAAATGTCTCTCACGTATTTCCACAGGTGCATATATCCAAAGGTGAGTATTTCCCAAAGGTAAGTATCTCCAAATCCTTATATTCCTCATGGAAGTGGACGTGCAGCACTCTTGTCCTCCAGAGAGCCCAGGTTGGAGACTGTGTCTCTTCCCTTCCCAAACCTTCAGCTCATCAGCTCCTCATTTGTTTCAGCTGCGTGGGAAGATTGGCCATAGAGGGGTGGAGTTCCCGACCATACCAGCAGATGGAGCCATAGCTGTCTGGGTTTGCAGCCACCTCAGGGGGATGTAACGTCCCTCCAGGACACAGCCTCTCGTGACATCACACATCCCCCTCCTCGGGACCGACGTCCTCGTCGGGGTAAAGGCAGCGAAGAAGGCATCACGCCGGGAGAGGGCGTCCGCATTGCCGTGGTGCTTGCCAGCCTGCTCTCTCTTCAACTCCTCCACCTCTAGGACCAGGGACTCAGCCTCCTGTTGTCTCTCCTTGAGTTTCTTACTGAACGCATCAGCCTTGGTTTTAGCAGAGTTTAGCTTCTGTTGAGCAGCTTTCAGTTCCTTCTCTCTCTTTGCCTCCGCATTCTTCATCTTGTTCTCCAACACCTTGTACTTCTCCTCTGCCTTCTTCTGGACCTCCTTACTACTGCGCAGGGTCTCCTCACACTCCTCGATGGTCCTGCGCAGCCTCTCCAGCTCCTCCTGTTGCTTATGGAAGGAGCTCTGTTGGAGTTTAGCCTGGAGGATATCTAACTCTTCTGTCTTCATGTCTAACTGTTGCTTTAACAAACGATACCTCTCAGCGGTCCCCTTCAGACCAGACAGTTCTTTGTCCAGATTCTGTAGCTCCGTCTCTGTGTCGGTCTGGGCACCTGCCATCCCTATCAGAGCCCGGGCGGGAGTGAGTAATTCGGAGGATTGCACCGGAGCCTTCCCAGGATGAGTCTTGCCTCTCCGTTTCCCAGGTACTCGGGTTATCCTCTCCTGAGACTCTCTCCAGAGTGGGTAAAAGGCTGGGCAGTCTCGTCCAATTAGGACAGGGACGGGGAGGGAATCAACCACCCCGCCGTCGTGTGTATGGTTCCCCGTGTGCTGGTCATTGTAAGTTCAGTAATGGGGTATTCTCTGGTGTCCCCATGGACACAGGAAACTGGGAGGACTTTCCCCGGGGTCAAACACGTTGGGCCCACCAAATCCTTACGCACCAGGGTGGCCCGGCTACCAGAATCCAGTAAGGCCTCCACATCATGGTGATTCACAGTTACCGGGCAGGTGGGGGGGTCGATCTGGGCCGCCATCTACGACTCCCAAGAGCGAGGCAAAACGGTGTGTGGGTGCTGAGCTGGAGGACTCCGCAGTGGGCATAGGTTCATCGGCTGGTTTCCCACACTGCCAGGAGATATGTCCCATCTCCCCACACCGGTAACACTGTCGAGTTTCCCCCTCCTGGTGTACTCTTCTTGGACCCGTCTGGTTTCTGGCTCCCCCTGGAGCCGGGATAAGTCCTGACGTGGCTGGGTTCGAGACCTTGGGGTCCTTTGGACGGGTTCTTCCCATTTGTGGTGGGGCCGCACTCCTGGGGTCTTTTCGGGAAGCATTCAGCATCTCCGCTGTGGCCTGGTACTTTTCCACAGCTTCCACGGTCAGATCAGCCGTGGTCAAGGCCTGTTGACTGATGAACCGTTTTGCCTCATAAGGCAGGGCGCGTGAGGTAACGATCCACCACAACGGCCTCCACCACCGCCGCTGCTGTATTCCTCTGCGGATCCAGCCATTTCCTTGCGATTCGGACAAGTTCATGCATCTGCGCCCGAGGAGGTTGGTCTGGTTGGAAGGTCCAGCTGTGAAAGCGCTGGGCCATACCAAACTTTGTGAGTCCATATCTGCTGAGGATCTCAGACTTCAGGGCATCATAGTCAGTAACCTGGTCAGGGCCCAGGTCCCGGACAGCATTCAGCGATTCCCCGGTTAGAAAGGGGGGCTAACAGACCAACCCACTGTTGCTTGGGCCAGGCTTCCCTAGTGGCCGTGGCCTCAAATGCATGCAGGTATGCCTCAATGTCATCGGTAGCTCCCATCTTAGATATAAAGTCACTTGCCTTTATTGGGCGGGTATTTTGGACCACCCTCTGTCTCTGCAACTGCAATTCCTCTGCCTTCAGAAGGTTGGCTTTCTTTTGCTCCTCCAAGAGAGCCACGTTTGCTTGCATCTGGGCTTGCTGGCCAGCAACAAGGGCTTTCAATATGTCCTCCATTTCAGTCGGCGGGGAGCCTACGGCCAACTTGGAAAACTGGGTGATCAAACCTTCGGTATCCTCCTCTGACATGCACTATTAACGCTTGAGCGTACCCGTATTCTCCACCACCTGTGACGTCACGAGAGGCTACACAGCTTTCAGCGGGATTGCTCAAGTAGTGCAAGGAGACAAGGTTCAAACAAAACAAGGATTTTATTAAAGGTCTTGGGAAATTAACGAAAATATAACCAAATTCTGTTCTCTTGTGGCTCTTTAAGGGTTAACAGTTCAGGGATGTCTCTTCCACATCCAAAATCATAGTTCTCACTCGCTCAGTTAACTTTTCCCCAGCCTTACTGTAGTCCACGTTGCAGCTAGTGGCCAACCCAGCAAAAAGTCCTTCCAAATGTCTCTCACGTATTTCCACAGGTGCATATATCCAAAGGTGAGTATTTCCCAAAGGTAAGTATCTCCAAATCCTTATATTCCTCATGGAAGTGGACGTGCAGCACTCTTGTCCTCCAGAGAGCCCAGGTTGGAGACTGTGTCTCTTCCCTTCCCAAACCTTCAGCTCATCAGCTCCTCATTTGTTTCAGCTGCGTGGGAAGATTGGCCATAGAGGGGTGGAGTTCCCGACCATACCAGCAGATGGAGCCATAGCTGTCTGGGTTTGCAGCCACCTCAGGGGGATGTAACGTCCCTCCAGGACACAGCCTCTCGTGACATCACAGCATCTTTACATGTTGCTCTCTCTATCTGCATCTTTACATGTTGCTCTCTCTATCTGCATCTTTACATGTTGCTCTCTCTATCTGCATCTTTACATGTTGCTCTCTCTATCTGCATCTTTACATGTTGCTCTCTCTATCTGCATCTTTACATGTTGCCCTCTCTATCTGCATCTTTACGTGTTGCTCTCTCTATCTGCATCTTTACATGTTGCTCTCTCTATCTGCATCTTTACATGTTGCTCTCTCTATCTGCATCTTTACGTGTTGCTATCTCTATCTGCATCTTTACGTGTTGCTCTCTCTATCTGCATCTTTACATGTTGCCCTCTCTATCTGCATCTTTACATGTTGCTCTCTCTATCTGCATCTTTACATGTTGCTCTTTCTATCTGCATCTTTACATGTTGCTCTCTCTATCTGCATCTTTACATATTGCTCTCTCTATCTGCATCTTTACATGTTGCTCTCTCTATCTGCATCTTTACATGTTGCTCTCTCTATCTGCATCTTTACGTGTTGCCCTCTCTTTCTATCTGCATCTTTACATGTTGCTCTCTCGCTCTCTATCTGCATCTTTACATATTGCTCTCTCTCTCTCTCTCTCTCTCTCTGCATCTTTACATTTACGTCATTTAGCAGACGCTCTTATCCAGAGTGACTTACAGTTAGTGAGTGCATACATTATTTTTTTAATTTTTTTCATACTGGCCCCCCGTGGGAATCGAACCCACAACCCTGGCGTTGCAAACGCCATGCTCTACCAACTGAGCTACATACCTGCCAGCCATTCCCTCCCCTACCCTGGACGACGCTGGGCCAATTGTGCGCCGCCCCATGGGTCTCCCGGTCGCGGCCGGCTACGACAGAGCCTGGATTCTAACCAGGATCTCTAGTGGCACAGCTAGCACTGTGATGCAGTGCCTTAGACCACTGCGCCACTTTACATGTTGCTTTCACTCTCTCTTTCTATCTACATCTTTACATGTTGCTCTCCATATCCCCTCTCTCTCTCTCTCTCTCTCCGGTAGGTAGGTAGGTAGGTAGGTAGGTAGGTAGGTCGGTCGGTCGGTCGGTCGGTCGCTCTCTCTCTGTCTCTGTCTCTGTCTCTGTCTCTGTCTCTGTCTCTCTCTCTCTCTCTCTCTCTCTCTCTCTCTCTCTCTCTCTCTCTCTCTCTCTCTCTCTCTCTCTCTCTCTCTCTCTCTCTCTCTCTCTCTCTCTCTCTCTCTCTCTCTCTCTCTCTCTCTCTCTCTCTCTCTCTCTATGTCCCTCTCTCTGATTAAGGGGTGTGGGGGCGATCGACGGGAGGCGTCGTTAGAGCCTGGCGCAGGGGTCCAAACACAAACACACACTGAGGGCCTGGCTAGAGGTAAATGTCACCGGAGGAGCTCCCACGGTGAGACGAAATAATCTCTCTCTCCTCCTCTTCATTATAGAAAAGGCCACACAACACACAGCCCTATGGGGTCTGCTTGGGAGAGGACTGGAGGGAAGTATGATAATACATTAAGACACCACGAATATTAAGTAGCACTTATTAAGAGCTCATTAGTGGATATTTACGGCATCATGATTCATATGACTTTGTTACGAGCGACTTGGAGGCAAAGGGATGATCCCGAACTTCTGGTATACTATTTAGAAAGTCACGTTTTGATGACATCAATAGCAACAAGTTATTACTGAGCCTTCAATAACTTAGCCGGTCTCCTAATTCTAAGATGTTGCTGGTGACTCCCAGGTGAAACCTGTTGATGTGTGAGGGATGGAGATGCCGTGGCCTCCATTGAGAAGGCCTGAGAGAGCAGTGGGGGGAGGGAGAGAGTATCAGGAGGAATGTTTCGACCTCAACCCATAGCCCTGTGTGTGTGTGTGTGTGTGTGTGTGCATGGATGTGCATTTGCATCCGTCCTTCTGTCCATCATTGTGTTCGTCGGAGCACACACACACACACACGCACACACACAGATTTCCAGAGGAGTAGAACACAGGCTGTCCATGTAGGGTATGGTTTACCGCTGGTAAAGTAGCGTGTTTGTTATTCCTGGGATTGATCCATTGGGAGCGTAGTGTGGGGGTGAGGAGGGGTGAGGAGAGGTGAGGAGAGGTGAGGAGAGGGGTGAAGGCTAGCAGACAGGCACTGGGCTGTGAAACCTGTTTGACATCCCTGCCGGAGTGTGTGTGAGAGGACTGGGGGCTTGGGGAGGTCGGCTCTCTCTCACGCTCTTTCTCAAACACACACACACGCGCACGCACACACACACACACACACAAAGACACACACACATAGTCAGACAACCACACACACACACACACACACACACTGTCTCTCACACAGCCTCGTCTTAGCCACCCAGGAAATCTCTCAGGGTTAAAAGATCAGGGAAGAGAGATGCGGTCAGGCTAACATGATACAGGCAGAATCACACACACATGCACAAACACACACACACACACACTGACCTTAATTCTTAAAAGGCTAAGCCATTGAGGTCGGGGTGGGGTGGGGTGGGGTGGGGGGGTGGTTTCTAAGCTGACATTTGGAATTGTTTTAAGATGGTCATACCATGGATCAAATAGCTATTTGATTTTGAATTTTAGGACCCCTTTAGGTATATAAAAAATTATTGACTTTGGCCTTTACTACTATAGCCCATAGAAACGCATTGAATAACATTCATAAATGGTAAAAAGGACAGTCAAAAAATACATCATAAGAAATAAGGTTTTGAAGTGTCTGTCCTATAGCTAGTAGATATAAGACAGCTCAGGAAATATACCAGTCAAAAGTTTGGACACACCTACTCATTCCAGAGTTTTTCTTTATTTTTACTATTTTCTACATTGTAGAATAATAATGAAGACATCAAAACTATGAAATAACACATATGGAATCATGTAGTAACCAAAAAAGTGTTAAACAAACCAAAATATGTTTATATTTGAGATTCTTCAAAGTAGCCACCCTTTGCCTTGATGACAGCTTTGCACACTCTTGGCATTCTCTGAACCAGCTTCACCTGGAATGCATTTCAATTAACAGGTGTGCCTTGTTAAAAGATAATTTGTGGAATTTCTTTCCTTCTTAATGCATTTGAGCCAATCAGTTGTGTTGTGACAAGGTAGGGGTGGTATACAGAAGATAGCCCTATTTGGTAAAAGACCAAGTCAATATTATGGCAAGAACAGCTCAAATAAGCAAAGAGAAATGACAGTCCATCATTACTTTAAGACATGAAGGTCAGTCAATACGGAAAATGTCAAGAACTTTGAAAGTTTCTTCAAGTGCTGTCACAAAAACCATCAAGTGCTATGATGAAGCTGGCTCTCATGAGGACCACCACAGGAAAGGAAGACCCAGAGTTACCTCTGCTGCAGAGGATAAGTTCATTAGAGTTACCAGCCTCAGAAATTGCAGCCCAAATAAATGCTTCACAGAGTTCAAGTAACAACTGTTCAGAGGAGACTGCGTGAATCAGGCCTTCATGGTCGAATTGCTGCAAAGAAACCACTACTAAAGGACACCAATAAGAAGAAGAGACTTGCTTGGGCCAAGAAACATGAGCAATGGACATTAGACCGGTGGAAATCTGTCCTTTGGTCTGATGAGTCCAAATTTGAGATTTTTGGTTCCAACCACCGTGTCTTTGTGAAACGCAGAGTAGGTGAACGGATGATCTCTGCATATGTGGTTCCCACCGTGAAGCATGGAGGAGGAGGTGTGGGGGTGCTTTGCTGCTGACACTGTCGGTATTTAGAATTCAAGGCACACTTAACCAGCATGGCTACCACAGCATTCTGCAGCGATACGCCAACCCATCTGGTTTGCGCTTAGTGGGACTATCATTTGTTTTTCAACAGGACAATGACACAACACACCTCTAGGCTGTGTAAGGGCTGTTTGACCAAGATGGAGAGTGATGGAGTGCTGCATCAGATGACCTGGCCTCCACAATCACCTGACCTCAACCCAATTGAGATGGTTTGGGATGATTTGGACCACAGAGTGAAGGAAAAGCAGCCAACATGTGTTCAGCATATGTGGGAACTCCTTCAAGACTGTTGGAAAAGCATTCCAGGTGAAGCTGGTTGAGAGAATGCCAAGAGTGTGCAAAGCTGTCATCAAGGCAAAGGGTGGCTATTTGGAGAATCTCAAATATAACATATATTTTGATTTGTTTAACACTTTTTTGGTTACTACATGATTACATATGTGTTATTTCATAGTTTTGATTCCTTCACTATTATTCTGCAATGTAGAAAATAGTAAAAATAAAGAAAAACCCTTGAATGAGTAGGTGTTCTAAAAAACTTTGTGTGTCCAAACTTTTGACTGGTACTTTATATATTATTTATTTACACATCTTTAACCCCTTTTTGGGTAGGCACATAACTACCTTCATACTTCCATTCATTTTGTAACCGGTACTGGTTACCTTCAGATGTGTCCAGTGACATTTGTTAGGTCAAACCGTTCGGACGCTACAGACGTTTTCCTGAGAACACCAATTTTCTTGATGTCTCATGGCCTGACAAACACTGCTCTAGCTCTGTCACCTTTCACCTCAGATGCGGAAGTGTGACACATGCGGATGCAGTGGATTTCGATGCATCCAATGCAAAAAAACAGATATTTCTTAACCCTTGTGCTTTGCTGGAAAAAAATGACATCCATTATGTTACGGGTCAAATTGACCCGCACAGTTTAAACACACTCAAGACAGTCAAAGAATTAAGTAAAAACAGAAACAACTTTATTTTGTCTTATCAGACATTTCAGAAAGAAGAAATACAATACTTTTTATTTTTTTTAAACAATATTTAAGAACTATTTGTTAAACATATTTCCTTTCTCACAAACAAGATTTTTCAGTTTCCCCAAGTAGGTTTTTTCCCCCTATTGGTCCATATTATCCCTTCAGTCTTTCTCTCTACATGTTGAACACAATGTGTGTGTGTGCTTTCTGCAGATGTATTTATTGCATTCTACACAAGTGGTGCTTGTTTTACTGTCTTGTCGAGGAGGGCAGAGCTGGCATCTTTTCCGTTTCTTGCCACTGCCTGTATCCACTGGATCCATTTCTGGTTGATTGGAGGCATGTGTTGATGGTCCAGCTTGAATTTTCTGGACGGCAGATGCAGCTGCTGTCGACCGAGGAGGCCGGACTCTCCTCTGGATCTTGGGAGTGATGAGAGCTTTGCCGAGCTCCTCTAGGAAAAGCCGGCGTCGGTACAATTTGCCACCATTCCATTGCTGGTTGATTTCAGTCCACAGGACATAGGCATTGTAAGCAGACACATCCACAATGTTGTAGAAAATCACCAAAGGCCAGCGGGCAGTCATGCGCTGACAACTATATGTTGCTGTGACTTTATCCAAATTGTCAACTCCTCCTTTGGTGGAATTGTAGTCCAGTATTATTTGTGGCTTGATGTCCTCTCTTGCACTCAGCGATGCATCTTTGTGCATTGTGCTCATTACAAGAACATTCTTGTTCTTCTTTGGGCAGTATGAAACAACAGTTGCATTTTCAGAGAAAGCAAATTTAGAGGAATGCACAGTTCTGCCCTGCATTTTCAGAAGCTCACTGGGAAGTTCAGGTTTGTTTTTTCTGATTGTTCCAACCATGGTCAGCTTTCTCTTCTGTAGTTCAACACCAAGGCGGTAGGATGTGAAGAAGTTGTCACACGTGATGTTATGACCTTGCAGCCCTTCACTCATGTCCAGCACCACCCGCATCCCCTGGTTTTTCTCAGGCACTCCGCCGGGTGGCTTCCCAGTGTAAACTTGCATATTCCATGCATAGCTTGATGTGGCATCACATGCTGCCCATATTTTGATGCCACATTTTGCAGGCTTGTTTGGCATATACTGTCTGAAGGGACAACGTCCTCTGAATGGAACAAGGCGTTCATCAACTGTAACATGAGGACTGGGATTGTACAGTAACGGTAGAATTTCCACCCATTTATCCCATACATCTCTGATTGCAGCTAGTTTGTCTCTTTCACGTCGACCCGGTCTGGTATCACGGTTATCAAAGCGAATCACCCGAGAAATTATGTGGAATTCTTGTAGAGACATTGTTGCCCGAAATATTGGCCTTCCATTCTCTTCATTCCACAGGCTGGCCGTTGCTTCTCCGTTTGACCGGTAGACTCCAGCTAATATGAGCAATCCAATGTATGCATGCAAGTCAATCCGATCCAGTGGCTTCCAGTTCTCTTGAAACACACGGCTCCCCTCCAAGTTGGTCATGTCCAGAACAATCTTCTCTATTGCTTGGGGTAAAAAGAGCTCAAAAGCTGATTGTATGTCATGGACTCGAGTGACAGCAAATCGTGTAGGTCCTGGAACCATTTTTATTACATTGGAAGCTGAGAGTCTACCTTGACCTCGTTGTGGTGACGGTGACCATTCAATATGACCATCTTTAGACTTCCATGTCTTCTCTTCTCTTGATGATGCTTGTTGCATGCTCTGTCTCTCATCTGATGTAGGGATGGTACGGCAGACTCCTCCTCTGAATCCTCTTCAATGAAGACAAAATCTGGATCATCAACAGCATTGTCCTCTATCTCTGAAATATCCTCTATCTCTGAAACCTCTTCTTCTTTTTCACTGTCACAGTCCAGAATTTGTGATAAGACTTCATTGATTGAAAATCTTTTGGAGCTCATTTTTGAGTGTCTGTGTCAGGGACCTGCTGCTCTCACACTGAGGAGAAGCTTGGGAAAGCCCTTTTAACCCAAACACAATTCTAAAAGTGCAACCAGGACCAGTCAAAACAAAATAAATCAAAGACACTTTTTTGTTTTGCACCTGTGCAAATATATATACACATGAAAGCCTCCGGGTCAAAATGACCCACAACATCATGTTTGTATACAAAATGTACACAGACATTCCACAACACATCAGTGTGTCCACATTTTGCAGTTAGGTTCATGACCCTAAATGAGGAAAAGTCATGTAATTTCATGGCGAAAAAAGAGTGGTTAACTAGTATTTTAGACAACGCAAAAAGTGGAAACGGGTCAAATTGACCCACAACATAATAGGAGGGTTAAACTGACGGATTTTGATGGGGATCTTTTTGAAATGTTACTTAGATTGACGCACCGGTGCATCAATCGACTCTATGGGATAAAAAAAAAGCTACCTGGGCTTTTCCAACCCAGAATACATAGTACTAATAGCCCCCTAGTATAAATAAATCAAAACTGGACAGCTACAGAGTTAGCTAGCTAGCTAGCGAGCGCTTTGTATGTGAAACCTCGTTTCAGTTTTTTGCACAAATTTGACTTGGTGTATTGGACTCAATGGTTGTATGGTTGGTTGGGTGTATTTGAGTTCATGGTCCATGCCCCATGGTAACATCGACAGAGAACGTGTCACTGGCTGTGATCCCAGGGTTGATAGTCTGTTACAGGGATTGGAATCTCAGCTGCCGAGACATACTGTCTACGCTCACAAAGAACTATGGGAGTCACACCTCTGAGAGAGAGAGAGAGAGAGAGAGAGAGAGAGAGAGAGAGAGAGAGAGAGAGAGAGAGAGAGAGAGAGAGGGAAAGGTGTCAAAGAGCAAAAGCTGTTATCCAGACACAAGGGACAGAGATAGACCATATGCCATTATGGAATACTGTCTCTTGCATTTCGCACTGAAAACAGATGGAGCTCTCTCTCTGCCTCTCCCCCTCCTCTTCTCCCCAACTACCCTCTCCCTCCCAATATCCCCCTCCTCTTACCCCCACTACCCTCTCCCTCCCCCTCTCCCCCTCATCTCACCCCCACTACCCTCTCCCTCCCACTATCCCCCTCCTCTCACCCCCACTACCCTCTCCCTCCCACTCTCCCCATCCTCTCACCCCCACTACCTTCTCCCTCCCACTCTCCCCCTCCTCTCACACCCACTACCCTCTCCCTCCCACTCTCCCACTCTCCCCTCCTCTCACCCCCACTACCCTCTCCCTCCCACTCTCCCCCTCCTCTCACCCCCACTACCCTCTCCCTTCCACTCTCCCCCTCCTCTCACACCCACTACCCTCTCCTCCCACTCTCCCACTCTCCCCCTCCTCTCCCCCCCACTACCCTCTCCCTCCCACTCTCCCCCTCCTCTCACCCCCACTACCTTCTCCCTCCCACTCTCCCCCTCCTCTTCTCCCCCACTACCTCTCCCTCCCACTCTCCTCCTCCTCTCACCCCCACTACCCTCTCCCTCCCACAGTTTGCAATGTTTTGTGAAGGGAGTAGTACACAGCGTTGTACGAGATCTTCAGTTTCTTGGCAATTTCTCGTATGGAATAGCCTTCATTTCTCAGAACAAGAATAGACTGACAAGTTTCAGAAGTAAGTTATTTGTTTCTGGCCATTTTGAGCCTGTAATCGAAACCACAATTGCTGATGCTCCAAATACTCAAATAGGCCAGTTTTATTGCTTCTTATATCAGCACAACAGTTTGCAGCCGTGCTAACATAATTGCAAAAGGGTTTTCTAATGATCAATTAGCCTTTTAAAATGATAAACTTGGATTAGCAAACACAACGTGCCATTGGAAAACAGGACTGATGGTTGCTGATAATGGGCCTCTGTACGCCTATGTAAACACTCCATTAGAAATCAGCCGTTTGCAGCTACAATAGCCATTTACAACATTAGCAATGTCTACACTGTACTTCTGATCAATTTTATGTTATTTTAATGGACAAAATAATTGCTTTTCTTTCGAAAACAAGGACATTTTTAAGTGACCCCAAACTTTTGAACGGTAGTGTATATATATATATATATATATATATATATATATATATATATATATATATACATCCACATACAGTACATACATATACACATACATACATACATATAAATACATAAACATACATATATATCCTTAAAAAAACAAAATCCCTTTATTACTTTCCAACCCAACCACCCCTTCCCTAATTGGAGTAAACTAGTGAACAACAACGCTTAGGCCTCTACTTCCAGCTTATACATACTATATACATTTTATGGACACAGTCAATTTACAATAATTCTATTTTGTTTGTGTTTACTCCTGAACTTTCTCTACCCTCAACCTCTCTGATCATTTTCATGATGTCCATCCAGTCTGCCTCTACATGCCATATCTTTCTAACTGTGCTCTTTCACAAAAGCTCTCAACCTATAACCTATATACTTATTATGGACACAGTATACTTTACATTAGTTATCTTGTTGTTATTAGTTGTTGTTAGTTGCTATTAGTTTCATCCTTCAGCTCCATTCAACACCTCCCATCTATCTCTTAACACCATCCATATTGGATTTCTATTTGCCATTGTACTGTGATGTTTCACAAAAGTTCCGAACCCTTCTATTCTAATTGTTTCTACAGATTGTAAATTGAAAATAAACATTTTTGCTAAAAGTATTATTATATTATTGATCACCCAGTAGTGCTATCTGCAGGGTTAGCTCCAGGTAAATATTGCAATCCTTCAGCCATTCCTGGACCTATGACCAAAAACAAGTTACAAATGGACAGTACCAAAACAAATGATCTAATGATTCTGTCTCTTCGCAGCAGTATCTGCAGAGCTGGGAAGATTGTATCCCCCATATAAATAACATTCTATTGGTAGCAAGAATTTTGTATAATAATTTAAATGGAAAAATGTGACATTTTTAATCCGTAGTCGTTTTGCGTGTCAGTTCATAAACACTATACCATGGAATCGGTACGTCAAAAATCTCTTCCCAACTATTTTGCAATCTATATGGGACGGCTGTCAATCCTTTGGTCCTTAAATTAAACTGGTATACTTTTTTATTTATCACAATTTTCTTTAACCAATTATGTTCTTTAATAAAGGGCCGACAGACAAGTTCCTTACTTTTTCCCACTTTCCTCTTCCATTTTTCCGGTAATGCTGCAATTATTTGGTTGTAATTTTGGGTAGAGCAGACATTTCCATATGTTTTTGTTAGCTGCATGTGCGACATGACTCCACCAGTCCTACATATGATATCATTTAGGAAGATTATACCTTTTTTTTATTTTATCAAAGAATTATGGTTTTTTATCAATTAGTATATTTGAGTTTAACCACAATATTTGTTGCATTATTTGTTCTGTCGTTTCTGGAGGATTACATTGAAATTGCAACCAACTTCTATGGCTTGTTTTAGAAATAGTGATATTTGGGAGATTATTTCCTTTTCAAATAAATGAAAGTGAGAGGTTGTAATCTGAATAAAGGGAAAAAGGCAATTTTTCAACATGGGGTGAGACAATCTTACTAATTTGCTAGAGAACCAGTTCGGATTTAAGTATATATTTTGTATGACTGAAGCTTTTAGTGATAGGTCTAATGTTTTAATATTTAATCATTTATTTCCTCCGAATTCATTTTCATTATATAAATAGGCCCGTTTAATTTTGTCTGGCTTGCCGTTCCAAATAAAATAAAATATTTTTTTCTCATATAATAAAAAAAAACAGTTTGCTAGGCATAGGCAAGATCATAAGCAAAAAAGGAAAGTGGGATAATACTAAAAAGTTAATCAGGGTGATTTTTCCACAAATAGACAGGTATTTACCTTTCCATGGTAGCAAGATCTTATCTATTTTTCCTAACTTTCTATTAAAATGTATTGGAGTGAGATCATTTATTTCATTTGGGATATGTATTCCGAGTATCTCCACATCACCATCAGACCATTTTATAGGTAAACTACATGGTAATGTAATAATTGTATTTTTTAGTGATCCAATGCGTAATATAGTACATTTATCATAATTTGGTTGTAATCCAGAGAGGTTAGAACATTTATCTAGATCCTCTATGAGGCTGTGGAGGGATTAAAGTTGTGGATTTAAAAGAAATCATGAATCATCAGCGTAGAATGACACCTTTGTTTTTAAGCCCTGGATTTCTAATCCCTTGATATTATTGTTGGATCTGATTTTAATAGCTAACATTTCGATGTCCATAATAAGTAGATATGCCATTAGTGGACAACTTTGTTTCATTCCTCTTGACAGTTTAACATTTTCGGAGAAATTGCCATTATTTACTAATTTACACCTAGGGTTACTATACATGATTTTAACCCATTTTATAAGAGATTCTCCAAAATTGAAATGCTCCAGGCATTTATATATAAACCCCAGTTGTACTTTATGAAATGCCTTTTCAAAGTCTGCTATGAATAGCAGGCCTGGTTTCCCAGATTTTCCATAGTGTTCTATTGTTTCCAGTACTTGCCTTATATTATCTCCAATGTATCGTCCATGTAAAAAACCTGTCTGGTTAGAATGAATAATGTCCGACAATACCTTTTTAATTCTATGCGCTATACATTTTGCTAGAATTTTTGCATCACAACACTGAAGTGTAAGGGGCCTCCAAATTCTTTAAATGGACTGGATCTTTATATTTTCCACTTGTATCCATTTTCAGTAATAATGAAATCAGACCTTCTTCTTGAGTGTCTGATAATCTACCATTTGCATAGGAGTGGTTAAAACATGCTAATAATGGTCCTCTGAGTATATCAAAAAAAGGTTTGGTATACCTCAACTGGTATGCCATCCAACCATGGAGTTTTCCTAGACTTAAATTCTTTAATTGCATCCAGAAGTTCCTCCACTGTAATTTCACCTTCACATGAGGCTTTCTGTATGGCTGTTAATTTTACATTATCAATAGAAGAAAAAAAACTACAATTAGCTTCAGTTAGAGGAGATGGAGGCGACTGAAACGAAAACATATGCTTAAAGTACTTTGCTTCCACCTTCAAAATATAATTTGGTGAATCATGGCTGACTCCGTCATTTGTAACCAGTTTCAGTAAATTATTTTTGGTAGCATTTCTATGTTGAAGATTAAAAAATAAGTTAATATATTACACTTGATCTTTCTTGAATAAGTTTCTCCATTTCTTTTTGTTTTTCCTCTAATTTATTCTGAGCCTCTATGTTACAGTTTTTATTGATATCTATCTGTTCTGTTAAACCTTCTATTTCCTTTGTTAGTATGGACTCTTTTGACCTAAATTGCTTTTGTTTTCGAAATGAGTACTGAATTGCATGGCCTCTAAAGGCACATTTAAAAGTGTCCCATACAATAAGGGGATTTTCTGTACCTATGTTTTGTTTGAAAAAATCTGTTATAAATTCCTCTGTCGTAGTTAAAAATAAGTTATCATGCAATAGGCTTTGATTACATTTCCAATATCCTCGCCCGCTCAGTAAGAGTAATGTATATGCCAATTATATGATCGTCCGACCGCATTCTGTCCCCTCTCAACACTTTTAAAATGTTTGGTGCCAACGAGAATTACATAAGAAAGAAGTCAAGACGACTAGCTTGATTGAGTCTCTGCCATGTATATCTCACTAGGTCAGGATATTTAAGCCTCCATATACAGTTGAAGTCGTAAGTTTACATACACTTAGGTTGGAGTCATTAAAGCTCGTTTTTCAACCACTCCACAAATTTCTTGTTAACAAACTATATTTTTGGCAAGTCGGTTAGGACATCTACTTTGTGCATGACACAAGTAATTTTTGTGAATTTTTAGAAGCTTCTGATAGGCTAATTGACATAATTTCAGTCAATTGGAGGTGTACCTGTGGATGTATTTCAAGACCTACCTTCAAACTCAGTGCCTCTTTGCTTGACATCATGGGAAAATCAAAAGAAATTAGCCAATACCTCAACAAAAAAAATTGTAGACCTACACAAGTCTGGTTCATCCTTGGGAGCAATTTCCAAATGCCTGAAGGTACCACGTTCATCTGTACAAACAATAGTACGCAAGTATAGCCAGACTACGGTTTGCAACTGCACATGGAGACAAAGATCGTACTTTTTGGAGAAATGTCCTCTGGTCTGATGAAACAAAAATAGAACTGTTTGGCCATAATGACCATCGTTATGTTTGGAGGAAAAAGGGATCTGCTTGCAAGCCGAAGAACATCATCCCAACCGTGAAGCACGGGGGTGGCAACATCATGCTGTGGGGGTGCTTTGCTGCAGGAGGGACTGGTGCACTTCACAAAATAGATGACATCATGAAGAAGGAAAATTATGTGGATATATTGAAGCAACATCTCAAGACATCAGTCAGGAAGTTAAAGCTTGGTCGCAAATGGGTCTTCCAAATGGACAATGACCCCAAGCATACTTCCAAAGTTGTGGCAAAATGGCTTAAGGACAACAAAGTCAAGGTATTGGAGTGGCCATCACAAAGCCCTGACCCCACCCTATAGAAAATGTGTGGGTAGAACTGAAAAAGCGTGTGCAAGCAAGGAGGCCTACAAACCTGACTCAGTTACACCAGTTCTGTCAGGAGGAATGGGCCAAAATTCACCCAACTTATTGTGGGAAGCTCAGCAAGGAAGAAGCCACTACTCCAAAACCGCCATAAAAAAGACAGACTACAGTTTGCAGCTGCACATGGGGACAAAGATCGTACTTTTTGGAGAAATGTCCTCTGGTCTGATGAAACAAAAATAGAACTGTTTGGCCATAATGACCATCATTATGTTTGGAGGAAAAAGGGGTCTGCTTGCAAGCCCCCTTTTCACAAAATAGATGGCATCATGAAGAAGGAAAATTATGTGGATATATTGAAGCAACATCTCAAGACATCAGTCAGGAAGTTAAAACTTGGTCGCCCAAAGGGACAATTACCCCAAGCATACTTCCAAAGTTGTGGCAAAATGGCTTAAGGACAACAAAGTCAAGGTATTGGAGTGGCCATCACAAAGCCCTGGCCTCAATCCTATAGTAAATGTGTGGGCAGAACTGAAAAAGCGTGTGTGAGCAAGGAGGCCTACAAACCTGACTCAGTTACACCAGCTCTGTCAGGAGGAATGGGTCAAAATTCACCCAACTTATTGTGGGACGCTTGTGGAAGGCTACCCAAAACGTTTGACCAAAGTTAAACAATTTAAAGGCAATGCTACCAAATACTAATTGAATGTATGTAAACCTCTGGGAATGTGATGAAAGAAATAAAAGCTGAAATAAATAATTCTCTCTACTATTATTCTGACATTTCACATTCTTAAAATAAAGTGGTGATCCTAACTAACCTAAGACAGGGAATTTTTACTAGGATTAAATGTCAGGAATTGTGAAAAACTGAGTTTAAATGTATTTGGCTAAGGTGTATGTAAACTTCAGACTTCAAATGTATCTACTAGTTCTAATATATCCATGACATTCATGATTTCATTAAGAGCATGAGGGTGTCAGTTTGTAGTGTGATTTCCTTTACGGTCCAAACAGTATTGTAATCTCCCACCATAATAATAGAGTCTTGTATTGCTTGCAGGGTTGATAATTTATTATATATATTGTCAAAGAAGTGTGGATCATCATTATTTGGTCCGTAAAGGTTAATGAGCCATTTCTGATTATTGTCCAATAACATATTTAAAATCATCCATCTACCTTGCGGGTCTGTTTGGACAATTTGCCCATTTGGATCGTAATTACTGTTAATTAATATCATCACCCCTTTTGAATTTCTTTGCCCATGGGATAAGTATATCCCCCCCCCCCCCTTCCTTTTTTTTCATGCAACTTCATCTAGAATTGTTGAATGAGTTTCTGTAAACAATAGATATTATATTCATTCTATTTGAGCCATGTAAATATTGTTCTTCTTTTGTTATTATCTGCTAAGCCATTAAAATTATAACTGGCTATATTTATTTAATCACTTACCATAATGAGATACAAGTTTCACATTTATTTATCTTAATATATGTTTGTACATTTACCAATAAAAAATATCATAGTGATTAATTGTCCATATACAGTGGGGGAAAAAGTATTTAGTCAGCCACCAATTGTGCAAGTTCTCCCACTCCTCCATGCAGATCTCCTCTAGAGCAGTGATGTTTTGGGGCTGTTGCTGGGCAACACAGACTTTCAACTCCCTCCAAAGATTTTCTATGGGGTTGAGATCTGGAGACTGGCTAGGCCACTCCAGGACCTTGAAATTCTTCTTATGAAGCCACTCCTTCGTTGCCCGGGCGGTGTGTTTGGGATCATTGTCATGCTGAAAGACCCAGCCACATTTCATCTTCAATGCCCTTGCTGATGGAAGGAGGTTTTCACTAAAAATCTCATGATACATGGCCCCATTCATTCTTTCCTTTACACGGATCAGTCGTCCTGGTCCCTTTGCAGAAAAACAGCCCCAAAGCATGATGTTTCCACCCCATGCTTCACAGTAGGTATGGTGTTCTTTGGATGCAACTCAGCATTCTTTGTCCTCCAAACAGGACGAGTTGAGTTTTTACCAAAAAGTTATATTTTGGTTTCATCTGACCATATGACATTCTCCCAATCCTCTTCTGGATCATCCAAATGCACTCTAGCAA